>NC_092259.1:19361016-19437223 GCF_036320965.1 Panulirus ornatus
CTATCATGGGCCAATAGTCCTCTCACAGTGTCGTCACTTCTTATGTTCTTATACAACCTGCACCCTGAGCTACTGACCCTCACTCCATTTACAAGGAGGTGGAATTAAACAATATCATAAAGAAAAAACATAGAGCAAGACAAATAACACCAAAACCAAAATCATTACTAGTTGCAGTGATTGGAGGAGACTACAGATATTAGAAGCCATTTCCATTAGAGAGAAATCACATCATCAATATCCAGACAAACATGACCGGTGCCATATAGCTCTTTGATGGCCCACAAATAAGACATAGACGTAATGCCATTTTAGGACGGATGGGACATGTCATTAACCCGAAACGGACAGATGGAACATGTCACTAACCCGCCACGTTACCGAGTCTGGACAGGAGGAATGCATCATTGACCAACCTGGTCCTGGATTACGAAGGTCAGAGAGAATCAGACGTGCTTAACCTGACCTCAACTCCACATTGGGACAATAACAGTGTCACTTGGTCCAACCGATAATATTTGCAGGGAATAGTGCAAATGGCTGGGAGATGTGTAAAAGAAAGCCACAGTAGGTCAAAGAAAAGTTCAAAAGGTGAAAACTAGGGCAAATAAGAGTTGGGGTGAGAGAGTATTGTTAAATTTAAGGGAGAATAACAGGAGGTAAATAACGTGTGTAAGAAAAGAGAACAAATGGGAACATCAGTGAAGGGGGCAAATGGTGAGGTAATAACAAGCAGAGATGAAGTGAGTATTTTGAAGGTTTGTTGAATGTGTTTGATAATGGAGTGGCAGATATAGGGTGTTTTGGTCGGGATGGTGTGCGAAGTGAGAGGGTCAGGGAGAATGGTTTGGTAAACAGAAATGTGGTGGTGAAAGATTTGCCGAAGATAAAATCCAGCAAGTTTGGATGGTATTACAGTGAAATTTATTAAAGAAAAAGGGTGATTATGTTCTTGATTGGTTGGTAAAGATAGTCAGTGTATGTATGGATCATGGTGAAGTGCCTGAGGATTGGTGGAATGAATGCATAGCGCCATTGTACAAAGGGGATAAAGGTGAGTGTTCAAACTACAGAGGCATGTTTGTTGAGTATTCCTAGGAAATTATGTAGGAGGGTATTGATTGAGAGGGTAAATGCATGTACAGAGCATCAGATTGGGGAAGAGCAGCATGGTTTCAAAAGTGGTAGAGGATGTGTGGATCAGGTGTTTGCTTTGAAGTAAGTATGTGACAAATACATAGAAAAACAGATGGATTTGTATGTAGCATTTATGGATCTGGAAAAGGCATATGATAGAGTTGATAGAGATGCATTGTGGAAGGTTTTAAGAATTTATGGTGGGGGAGGTAAGTTGCTACAAGCACTGAAAAGTTTTTACCAAGGATAAGGCATGTGTACGAGTAGGAAGAGTTCGTAGGAAAGTGATTGGTTCCTAGTGAATATCAGTTTGCTGCAGGGGTGTGTGATGTCACCATGGTTGTTTAATTTGTTTATGGATGGGGTTTTTAGAGAGGTGAATGGAAGAGTTTTAGAGAGAGAGGCGAGTATGCAGTCTGCTAAAGGAGAGAGGGTGTGGGAAGCGAGTCAGTTGTTCACTGATGATACAGCTCTTGTAGCTGAATCGGGTGAGAAACTACAGAGGTTGGTGACTGAGTTTGGAAAAGTGTGTGAAAGGAGGAAGTTGAGAGTAAATGTGAAATAAGAGCGATGTTATTAGGTTAAGTAGGGTTGAGGGACAAGTTTATTGGGATGTAAGTTTGAATGGAGAAAAATTAGAGGAAATGAAGTGTTTTAGATATCTGGGAATGGACTTATCAGTGGATAGATTATGGAAGCAGAAGTGAGTCACAGGGTGGGGGAGGGAGTGAAGGTTCTGGGAAGGCTAGAATGTTACCTCAGAGAGCAAAAATGGGTATGTTTGAAGGAATGGTAGTTGCAACAATGTTATATGGCTGTGAGGCATGGGCTATAGATAATGTTGTATGGGAGAGGGTGGATGTGTTGGAAATGAAATGTTTAAGGACATTATATGGTATTAGATGGTTTGTTTGAGTAAATAATGAAAGGATAAGAGAGATGTGTGGAAATAGAAAGTGTGTGGATAAGAGAGCAGAAGAGGGTGTGTTGAAATGACTTGGACATATGGAGAGAATGAGTGAGAAAAGATTGACAAAGAGGATATATGTGTCAGAGGAAGAAGGAACAGAGGGGAGTGGGAGACCAAATTGGAGGTGGAAGGTTGAAGTGAAGTAGATTTTAAGCGATCGGGACTTGAACATACAGGTTAGTGAAAGGTGTGCAAGAAAGTGAATTGGAACGATGTGGTATACAGGGGTTGATGTTCTGTTAGTGGACTAAGCCACTGCATATGAAGCATCTAGGGTAAACAGTGGAAAGGTCTGTGGGGACTGGATGTGGATAGGGAGCTGTGGGTTTGGTGTGTTACACATGATAACTAGAGACTGGTTGTGAATGGATGAGGCTTTTTTTTTCTTTTTTCTTTTTTTGTGCTGCCTTGCTTGAAGGAAGGATACTATCTCCTGTGTTGCGGGAATGGATGAAGGCAAGCATGTATGAATATGTACATGTGTATATATATTTATATACGTGTGTATGTACATGTTTGTATATGGTATGTTTATTTATTTATTTATCATATGTGATCGCTGTTTCCCGCGTCAGCAAAGTAGCACCAGGAAACAGATGAAGAACTACCCATCTACTCATTTTGCTTTCCTTTTTCGCTGTCTCCCGCGTTAGCGAGGTAGCGCAAGGAAACAGACAAAAGAATGGCCCAACCCACCCACATACACATGTATATACATACATGTTCACACACGCAAATATACATACCTATACATCTCAACGTATACATATATATATATATATATATATATATATATATATATATATATATATATATATATATATATATATATATATACACACAGACATATATATATATAACATATACATAATTCATACTGTCTGCCTTTATTCATTCCCATCGCCACCCCGCCACACATGAAATAACAACCCCCTCCCCCCCGCATGTGCGCGAGATAGCGCTAGGAAAAGAAAACAAAGGCCACAGTCGTTCACACTCATTCTCTAGGTATCATGTATAATGCACTGAAACCACATCTACCTTTCCACATCCAGGCCCCACAGAACTTTCCATGGTTTACCTCAGACGCTTCACACGCTCTGGTTCAATCCATTGACAGCACGTCGACCCCGGTATACCACATCGTTCCAGTTCACTCTATTCCTTAAACGCCTTTCACCCTCCTGCATGTTCAGGCCCTGATCACTCAGAATCTTTTTCACTCCATCTTTCCACCTCCAATTTGGTTTCCCACTTCTCGTTCCCTCCACCTCTGACACATATATCCTCTTGGTCAATCTTTCCTCACTCATTCTCTCCATGTGACCAAACCATTTCAAAACACCCCCTTCTGCTCTCTCAACCACACTCTTTTTATTACCACACATCTCTCTTACCCTGTTATTACTTATTCGATCAAAGCACCTCACACCACATATTGTCCTCAAACATCTCATTTCCAGTACATCCACCCTCCTCCACACAACTCTACCTATAGCCCATGCCTCACAACCATATAACATTGTTGGAACCACTATTCCTTCAAAAATACCCATTTTTGCTTTCTGAGATAATGTTCTTGATGTAGACACATTCCTCAATGTTCCCAGAACTTTTGCCCCCTCCCCCACTCTTTGATTCACTTCCGCTTCCATGGTTCCATCCGCTGCCAAATCCAATCCCAGATATATAAAATACTTCACTTCCTCCAGTTTTTCTCCATTCAAACTTATTTCCCAGTTGACTTGTCCATCAACCCTACTGTACCTAATAACCTTGCTCTTATTCACTTTTACTCTCAGCTTTCTTTTTCCACACACCTTACCAAACTCAGTCACCAGCTTCTGCAGTTTCTCACATGAATCAGCCACCAGCGCTGTATCATCAGCAGACAACAACTGTCTCACTTCCCAAGCTCTCTCATCCACAACAGACTTCATACTTGCCCCTCTTTCCAAAACTCTTGCATTCACCTCCCTAACAACCCCATCCATAAACAAATTAAACAACCATGGAGACATCACACACCCCTGCCGCAAACCTACATTCACTGAGAACCAATCACTCTCCGTACTTCCTACACGTACACATGCCTTACATCCTCAATAAAAACTTTTCACTGCTTCTAACAACTTGCCTCCCACACCATATATTCTTAATACCTTCCACAGAGCATCTCTATCAACCCTTATCATATGCCTTCTCCAGATCCATAAATGCTACATGCAAATCCATTTGCTTTTCTAAGTATTTCTCACATACATTCTTCAAAGCAAACACCTGATCCACACATCCTCTACCACTTCTGAAACCACACTGCTCTTCCCCAATCTGATGCTCTGTACATGCCTTCACCCTCTCAATCAACACCCTCCCATATAATTTCCCAGGGATACTCAACAAACTTATACCTCTGTAATTTGAGCACTCATCTTTGTCCCCTATGCCTTTGTACAATGGCACTATGCAAGCATTCTGCCAGTCCTCAGGCACCTCACCATGAATCATACATACATTAAATAACCTTACCAACCAGTCAACAATACAGGCACCCCCTTTTTTAATAAATTCCACTGCAATACCATCCAAACCTGCTACCGTGCTAGCTTTCCTCTTCCCCAAAGCTTTCACTACATCTTCTCTGTTTACCAAATCATTCTCCCTAACCCTCTCACTTTGCACACCACCTCAACCAAAACACCCTATATCTACCACTCTATCATCAAACACATTCAACAAACCTTCAAAATACTCACTCCATCTCTTTCTCACATAACCACTACTTGTTATCACCTCCCCATTAGCCCCCTTCACTGAGGTTCCCATTTGTTCTCTTGTCTTATGCCTTTTATTTACCTCCTTCCAAAACATCTTTTTATTCTCCCCCAAAATTTAATGATACTCTCTCACCCAAACTCTCATTTGCCCTCTTTTTCACCTCTTGCACCTTTCTCTTGACCTCTTGCCTCTTTCTTTTATATATCTCCCAGTCATTTGCATTATTTCCCTGCAAAAATCGTCCAAATGCCTCTCTCTTCTCTTTCACTGATAATCTTACTTGTTCATCCCACCACTCACTACCCTTTCTAATCTGCCCACCTCCTACGCTTCTCATGCCACAAGCATCTTTTGCGCAAGCCATCACTGCTTCCCTGAATACATCCCATTCTTCTCCCACTCCCCTTATGTCCTTAGTTCTCACCTTTTTCCATTCTGTGCTCAGTCTCTATTGGTATTTCATCACACAAGTCTCCTTCCCCAAGCTCACTTACTCTCACCACTCTTCACTCCAACATTCTCTCTTCTTTTCTGAAAACCTCTACAAATCTTCACCTTCGCCTCCACAAGATAATAATCAGACATCCTTCCAGTTGCACCACTCAGCACATTAACATCCAAAAGTCTCTCTTTCGCGCGCCTATCAATTAATGCATAAACCAATAACGCTCTCTGGCCATCTCTCCTACTTACATATGTATACTTATGTATATATCTCTTTTTAAACCAGGTATTCCCAATCACCAGTCCTTTTTCAGCACATAAATCTACAAGCTCTTCACCATTTCCATTTACAACACTGAATACCCCTGTACACCAATTATTCCTTCAACTGCCACATGACTCACCTTTGCATTCAAATCACCCATCACTATAACCTGGTCTCGTGCATCAAAACTACTAACACACTTACTGAGCTACTCCCAAAACACTTCCCTCTCATGATCTTTCTTCTCATGCCTAGGTGCACATGCACCAATAATCACCCATCTCTCTCCATCCACTTTCATTTTTTTTTTTTTCCGCTGTCTCCCGCGTTTGCAAGGTAGCGCAAGGAAACAGACGAAAGAAATGGCCCAACCCACCCCCATACACATGCCTTGATTCAATCCACTGACAGCACGTCAACCCTGGTATACCACATCGCTCCAATTCACTCTATTCTTTGCCCTCCTTTCACCCTCCTGCATGTTCAGGCCCCGATCACACAAAATCTTTTTCACTCCATCTTTCCACCTCCAATTTGGTCTCCCTCTTCTCCTCGTTCCCTCCACCTCTGACACATATATCCTCTTGGTCAATCTTTCCTCACTCATTCTCTCCATGTGACCAAACCATTTCAAAACACCCTCTTCTGCTCTCTCAACCACGCTCCTTTTATTTCCACACATCTCTCTTACCCTTACGTTACTTACTCGATCAAACCACCTCACACCACACATTGTCCTCAAACATCTCATTTCCAGCACATCCATCCTCCTGCGCACAACTCTATCCATAGTCCACGCCTCGCAACCATACAACATTGTTGGAACCCCTATTCCTTCAAACATACCCATTTTTGCTTTCCGAGATAATGTTCTCGACTTCCACACATTCTTCAAGGCTCCCAGAATTTTCGCCCCCTCCCCCACCCTATGATCCACTTCCGCTTCCATGGTTCCATCCGCTGCCAAATCCACTCCCAGATATCTAAAACACTTCACTTCCTCCAGTTTTTCTCCATTCAAACTCACCTCCCAATTGAATTGACCCTCAACCCTACTGTACCTAATAACCTTGCTCTGATTCACATTTACTCTTAACTTTCTTTCACACACTTTACCAAACTCAGTCACCAGCTTCTGCAGTTTCTCACATGAATCAGCCACCAGCGCTGTATCATCAGTGAACAACAACTGACTCACTTCCCAAGCTCTCTCATCCCCAACAGACTTCATACTTGCCCCTCTTTCCAAAACTCTTGCATTCACCTCCCTAACAACCCCATCCATAAACAAATTAAACAACCATGGAGACATCACACACCCCTGCCGCAAACCTACATTCACTGAGAACCAATCACTTTCCTCTCTTCCTACACGTACACATGCCTTACATCCTCAATAAAAACTTTTCACTGCTTCTAACAACTTGCCTCCCACACCATATATTCTTAATACCTTCCACAGAGCATCTCT
The DNA here is from genome assembly GCF_036320965.1 of Panulirus ornatus. NCBI lineage: Eukaryota > Metazoa > Arthropoda > Malacostraca > Decapoda > Palinuridae > Panulirus > Panulirus ornatus. The sequence continues at coordinate 19,368,082 of NC_092259.1, forward strand.
ATCAACTCTATCATATGCCTTCTCCAGATCCATAAATGCTACATACAAATCCATTTGCTTTTCTAAGTATTTCTCACATACATTCTTCAAAGCAAACACCTGATCCACACATCCTCTACCACTTCTGAAACCACACTGCTCTTCCCCAATCTGATGCTCTGTACATGCCTTCACCCTCTCAATCAATACCCTCCCATATAATTTGCCAGGAATACTCAACAAACTTATACCTCTGTAATTTGAGCACTCACTCTTATCCCCTTTGCCTTTGTACAATGGCACTATGCACGCATTCCGCCAATCCTCAGGCACCTCACCATGAGTCATACATACATTAAATAACCTTACCAACCAGTCAACAATACAGTCACTCCCTTTTTTAATAAATTCCACTGCATTACCATCCAAACCTGCTGCCTTGCCGGCTTTCATCTTCCGCAAAGCTTTTACTACCTCTTCTCTGTTTACCAACTCATTTTCCCTAACCCTCGCACTTTGCACACCACCTCGACCAAAACACCCTATATCTGCCACTCTATCATCAAACACATTCAACAAACCTTCAAAATACTCACTCCATCTCCTTCTCACATCACCACTACTTGTTATCACCTCCCCATTTGCGCCCTTCACTGAAGTTCCCATTTGCTCCCTTGTCTTACGCACTTTATTTACCTCCTTCCAGAACATCTTTTTATTCTCCCTAAATTTAATGATACTCCTCACCCCAACTCTCATTTGCACTTTTTTTCACCTCTTGCACCTATTCTCTTGACCTCCTGTCTCTTTCTTTTATACGTCTCCCACTAAATTTCATTTTCCCTGCAAAAATCGTCCAAAGGGCCTCTCTCTTCTCTTTCACTAATACTCTTACTTCTCATCCCACCACTCACTACCCTTTCTAATCAACCCACCTCCTACTCTCTCATGCCACAATCATCTTTGCGCAATCCATCACTGATTCCCTAATTACATCCCATTCCTCCCCAACTCCCCTTACTTCCATTGTTCTCGACCTTTTTCCATTCTGTACTCAGTCTCTCCTGGATACTTCCTCACACAAGTCTCCTTCCAAGCTCACTTACTCTCACCACCTCTTCAACCCAACATTCACTCTTCTTTTCTGAAAACCCATACAAACATTCACCTTAGCCTCCACAGAAGATAATGATAGACATCCCTCCAGTTGCACCTCTCAGCACATTAACATCCAAAAGTCTCTCTTCGCAAGCTGTCAATTAACACGTAATACAATAATGCCTCGGGCCCATGCTCCTACTTACATAAGTATACTTATGTATATATTCAGTTTTACCCGTATCAAACTAGAGTTTACTTTCTTACACTCTATCACATACACCCACCACTCCTGGTTCAGGAGTAGTGCTATTCCTTCCCTTGCTCTTGTCCTCTCACTAACCCCTGACTTTACTCCCAAGACATTCGCAACCCCACTCTTCTCCTTTACCCTTGAGCTTTGTTTCACTCAGAGCCAAAACATCCAGGTTCCTTTCCTCAGACATACTACCTATCTCTCCTTTTTTCTCATCTTGGTTACATCCACACACATTTAGAACCCAATCTGAGCATTCAAGGAGGATGAGCAGTCCCTGCATGACTCCTTCTTCTGTTTCCCCTTTTAGAAAGTTATATATATACATTATTATTATTTTTGATTATTCTGCTTTGTCGCTGTCTCCCGCGTCAGTGAAGTAGCGCAAGGAAACATATGAAAGAATGGCCCAACCCAACCCACCCACATACACGTCCACACACGCAAATATACATACCTATACATCTCAACATATACATATATATACAGACATATACATATATTTACATGTACATAATTCATACTGTCTGCCTTTATTCATTCCCATCTCCACCTCGACACACATGAAATAACCACCCCCTCCCCCCTCATGTGTGCGAGGTACCATTAGGAAAAGACAACAAAGGCCCCATTCGTTCACACTCAGTCTCTAGCTGTCATGTAATAATGCAACCGAAAACCACAGCTCCCTTTCCACATCTAGGCCCCACAGAACTTTCCATGGTTTACCCCAGACGCTTCACATGCCCTGGTTCAATCCATTGACAGCACGTCGACCCCAGTGTACCACATCGTTCCAGTTCACTCTATTCCTTGCATGCCTTTCACCCTCCTGCATGTTCAGGCCCCGATCACTCAAAATCTTTTTCACTCCTTCTTTTTATCTCCAATTTGGTCTCCCACTTCTCCTCGTTCCCTCCACCTCTGACACATATATACTCTTTGTCAATCTTTCCTCACTCATTCTCTCCATGTGACCAAACCATTTCAAAACACCCTCCTCTGCTCTCTCAATCACACTCTTTTTATTACCACACATCTCTCTTACCTTATTATTACTTACTCGATTAAACCGCCTCACACCACATATTGTCCTCAAACATCTCATTTCCAGCATATCCATATTCCTGCGCACAACTGTATCCACAGCCCACACCTCGCTACCGTACAACATTGTTGGAACCACTATTCCTTCAAACATACCCATTTTTGCTTTCCGAGATAATGTTCTCGACTTCCACACATTCTTGAAGGCTCCCAGAATTTTCGCCCCCTCCCCCACCCTATGATTCACTTCCGCTTCCATGGTTCCACCCGCTGCCAAATCCACTCCCAGATATCTAAAACACTTCACTTCCTCCAGTTTTTCTCCATTCAAACTTACCCACCAATTGACTTGACCCTCTTATTCACCTTTACTCTCAACTTTCTTCATTCACACGCTTTACCAAACTCAGTCACCAGCTTCTGCAGTTTCTCACATGATTCAGCCACCAGAGCTGTATCATCAGTGAACAACAACTGACTCACTTCCCAAGCTCTCTCATCCACAACAGACTGCATACTTGTTCGTCTTTCCAAAACTCTTTCATTCACCTCCCTAACAATCCCATCCGTACACAAATTTAACAACCGTGGAGACATCACACACCCCTGCCGCAAACCTACATTTACTGAGAACCAGTCACTTTCCTCTCTTCCTATTTATACACATGCCTTACATCCTCAGTAAAAACTTTTCACTGCTTCAAACAACTTGTCTCCCACACCATATATTCTTAATACCTTCCACAGAGCATCTCTATCAACTCTTATCATGTACCCTCTCCAGGTCCATAAATGCTACATACAAATCCATTTGCTTTTCTATGTATTTCTCACATACATTCTTCAAAGGCAAACACCTGATCCACACATCCTCTACCACTTCTGAAACCACACTGCTCTCCCCCAATCTGATGCACTGTACATGCCTTCACCCTCCCATACAATTTCCCAGGAATACTCAACAAACTTATACCTCTGTAATTTGAGCACTCACCTTTGTCCCCTTTGCCATTGTACAAGGGCACTATGCAAGCATTCCGCCAATCCTCATGCACCTCACCATGAATCATACATACATTAAATAACCTTACCAACCAGTCAACAATACAGTCACCCCCTTTTTTAATAAATTCCACTGCAATACCATCCAAACCCGCTGCCTTGCTGGCTTTCATCTTCCGGAAAGCTTTTACTACCTCTTCTATGTTTATTAAATCATTTTCCCTAACCCTCTCACTTTGCACACCACCTCGACCAAAACACCCTATATCTGCCACTCTATCATCAAACACATTCAACAAACCTTCAAAATACTCACTCCATCTCCTTCTCACATCACCACTACTTGTTATCACCTCCCCATTAGCCCCCTTCACTGAAGTTCCCATTTGTTCCCTTGTCTCACGCACTTTATTTACCTCCTTTCAAAACCCCTTTTTATTCTCCCTAATATTTAATGATACTCTCACCCCAACTCTCATTTGCCCTCTTTTTCACCTCTTGCACTTTTCTCTTGACCTCATGCCTCTTTCTTTTATACATCTCCCACTCATATGCATTATTTCCGTGTAAAAATCATCCAAATGCCTCTCTCTTCTCTTTCACTAATAATCTTACTTGTTCATCCCACCACACACTACCCTTTCTAATCTGCCCACCTCCCACGCTTCTCATGCCACAAGCATCTTTTGCACAAGCCATCACTGCTTCCCTAAATACATCCCATTCCTCCCCCACTCCCCTTACGTCCTTTTTTCTCACCTTTTTTCATTCTGTACTCAGTCTCTCCTGGTACTTCCTCACACAAGTCTCCTTCCCAAGCTCACTTACTCTCACAACTCTCTTCACCTCCAACATTCTCTCTTCTTTTCTGAAAACCTTTACAAATATTCAACTTCGCCTCCACAAGATAATAATCAGACATCCCTCCAGTTGCACCTCTCAGCACATTAACATCCAAAAGTCTCTCTTTCGCGCGCCTATCAATTAACAAGTAATCCAATAACGCTCTCAGGCCATCTCTCCTACTTACATACGTATACTTATGTATATCTCTTTTTAAACCAGGTATTCCCAATCACCAGTCCTTTTTCAGCACATAAACCTACAAGCTTTCCACCATTTCCATTTAGAACACTGAACACCCCATTTATACCAATTATTCCCTCAACTGCCACATTACTCACCTTTGCATTCAAATCACCCATCACTATAACCTGGTCTCATGCATCGAAACCACTAACATACTCATTCAGCTGCTCCCAAAACACTTGTCTCTCATGATCTTCCTTCTCATGCCCAGGTGCATATGCACCAATAATCACCCATCCCTCTCCACCAACTTTCATTTTTATCCATATCAATCTAGAGTTTACTTTTGTACACTCTATCACAAACTCCCACCATTCCCGTTTCAGGAGTAGTGCTACTCCTTCCCTTGCTCTTCTCCTATCACTAACCCTTGACTTTACTCCCAAGACATTCCCAAACCACTCTTCCCCTTTACCCTTGAGCTTTGTTTCACTCAGAGCCAAAACATACAGGTTCCTTTCCTCAAACACACTACCTATCTCTCCTTTTTTCTCATCTTGGTTACATCCACACACATTTAGACACCCCAATCTGAGCCTTTGAGGAGGATGAGCACTCCCTGCGTGACTCCTTCTTCTGTTTCCCCTTTTAGAATGTTGAAATACAAGGAGGGGAGAGTTTCTAGCCTCCCGCTCCCGTCCACTTTAGTCGCCTTCTACGACACGTGAGGAATGTGTGGGAAGTATTCTTTCTCCCCTATCCCTAGGGATAATATTTATTTATTTATTTATTTATGTTTATTTATTTTGCTTTGTCACTGTCTCACACGTTAACGAGATAGCGCAAGGAAACAGACGAAAGAATGACCGAACCAACCCACATACACATGTATATACATACACGTACACACACGCAAATATACATACCTATACATCTCAATGTACACATATATATACAAACACAGACATATACATATATACACATGTACACAATTCACAATGTCTGCCTCTATTCATTCCCATCGCCACACATGGAATAACAACCCCCTCCCCCCCCTCATGTGTGCGAGGTAGTGCTAGTAAAAGACAACAAAGGCCCCATTCGTTCACACTCAGTCTCTTGCTGTCATGTAATAATGCACCAGGCCCCACAGAACTTTCCATGGTTTACTCCAGATGCTTCACACGCCCTGGTTCAATCCATTGACAGCACGTCGACCCTGGTATACCACATCGTTCCAATTCACTCTATTCCTTGCATGCCTTTCACCCTCCTGCGTGTTCAGGCCCCGATCACTCAAAATCTTTTTCACTCCAACTTTCCACCTCCAATTTGGTCTCCCACTTCTCGTTCCCTCCACCTCTGACACATATATCCTCTTGGTCAATCTTCCCTCACTCATTCTCTCCATGTGACCAAACCATTTCAAAACACCCTCTTCTGCTCTCTCAACCACACTCTTTTTATTTCCACACATCTCTCTTACCCTTACATTACTTACTCGATCAAACCACCTCACACCACATATTGTCCTCAAACATCTCATTTCCAGCACATCCACGCTCCTGCGCACAACTCTATCCATAGCCCACGCCTCATAGTCATACAACATTGTTGGAACCACTATTCCTTCAAACATACCCATTTTTGCTTTTTGAGATAATGTTCTCGACTTCCACACATTCTTCAAGGCTCCCAGAATTTTTGCCCCCTCCCCACCGTATGATTCACTTCCGCTTCCATGGTTCCATCCGCTGCCAGATCCACTCCCAGATATCTAAAACACTTCACTTCCTCCAGTTTTTCTCCATTCAAACTTACATCCCAGTTGACTTGACCCTCAACCCTACTGTACCTAATAACCTTGCTCTTATTCACATTTACTTTTAACTTTCTTCTTTCACACACTTTGCAAAACTCAGTCACCAGCTTCTGCAGTTTCTCACATGAATCAGCCACCAGTGCTGTATCATCAGCAAACAACAGCTGACTCACTTCCCAAGCTCTCTCATCCCCAACAGACTGCATACTTGCCCCTCTTTCCAAAACTCTTGCATTTACCTCCCTAACAACCCCATCCATAAACAAATTAAACAACCATGGAGACATCACACACCCCTGCCGCAAACCATTCCTTCACACTCATTCTCTAGCTGTCATGTAATAATGCACCGAAACCACAGCTCCCTTTCCACATCCCGGCCCCACAGAACTTTCCATGGTTTACCCCAGATGCTTCACATGCCCTGGTTCAATCCATTGACAGCACGTCGACCCTGGTATACCACATCGTTCCAATTCACTCTATTCCTTGCCCGCCTTTCACCCTCCTGCGTGTTCAGGCCCCGATCACTCAAAATCTTTTTCACTCCAACTTTCCACCTCCAATTTGGTCTCCCACTTCTTGACACATATATCCTCTTGGTCAATCTTTCCTCACTCATTCTCTCCATGTGACCAAACCATTTCAAAACACCCTCTTCTGCTCTCTCAACCACACTCTTTATTTCTACACATCTCTCTTACCCTTACATTATTTACTCGGTCAAACCACCTCACACCACATATTGTCCTCAAACATCTCATTTCCAGCACATCCACCCTCCTGCGCACAACTCTATCCATAGCCCACGCTTCGCAACCATACAACATTGTTGGAACCACTATTCCTTCAAACATAGCCATTTTTGCTTTTGAGATAATGTTCTCGACTTCCACACATTCTTCAAGGCTCCCAGAATTTTTGCCCCCCCTCCCCCACCCTATGATTCTCTTCCGTTTCCATGGTTCCATCTGCTGCCAAATCCACTCCCAGATATCTAAAACACTTCACTTCCTCCAGTTTTTCTCCATTCAAACTTACATCCCAGTTGACTTGACCCTCAACCCTACTGTACCTAATAACCTTGCTCTTATTCACATTAACTCTTAACTTTCTTCTTTCACACACTTTACCAAACTCAGTCACCAGCTTCTGCAGTTTCTCACATGAATCATCCACCAGCGCTGTATCATCAGCGAACAACAACTGACTCACTTCCTAAGCTCTCTCATCCACAACAGACTAAATACTTGCCCCTCTTTCCAAAATTCTTGCATTCACCTCCCTAACAACCCCATCCATAAATAAATTAAACAACCATGGAGCAATCACACACCCCTGCTGCAAACTTACATTCACTGAGAACCAATCACTTTCCTCTCTTCCTACATGTACACATGCCTTACATCCTCGATAAAAACTTTTCACTGCTTCTAACAACTTGCCTCCCATGCCATATATTCTTAATACCTTCTACAGAGCATCTCTATCAACTCTATTATATGCTTTCTCCAGATTCATAAATGCTACATACAAATCCGTTTGCTTTTCTAAGTATTTCTCACATACATTCTTCAAAGCAAACACCTGATCCACACATCCTCTGCCACTTCTGAAACCACACTGCTCTTCCCCAATTTGATGCTCTGTACATGCCTTCACCCTCACAATCAATACCCTCCCATATAACTTCCTAGGAATACTTAATAAACTTATAGCTCTGTAATTTGAGCACTCACTCTTATCCCCTTTGCCTCTGTACAGTGGCACTATGCGAGCATTCCGCCAATCCTCAGGCACCTCACCATGAGTTATACATACATTAAATAACCTTACCAACCAGTCAACAATACAGTCACCCCTTTTTTAATAAATTCCACTGCAATACCATCCAAACCTGATGCCTTGCCGGCTTTCATCTTCCACAAAGCTTTTATTACCTCTTCTCTGTTTACCAAATCATTTTCCTTAACCCTCTCACTTTGCACACCACCTCAACCAAAACACCCTATATCTTCCACTCTATCATCAAATACATTCAACAAACCTTCAAAATACTCACTCCATCTCCTTCTCACATCACCACTACTTGTTATCACCTCCCCATTAGCCCCCTTCACTTAAATTCCCATTTGTTCCCTTGTCTTACGCACTTTATTTACCTCCTTCCAAAACATCTTTTTATTCTCCCTAAAATTCAATGATACTCTCTCACCCCAACTCTCATTTGCCCTCTTTTTCACCTCTTGCACCTTTCTCTTGACCTCCTGCCTCTTTCTTTTATACATCTCCCACTCATTTGCATTTTTTCCCAGCAAAAATCGTCCAAATGCCTCTCTCTTCTCTTTCACTAATAATCTTACTTCTTCATCCCACCACTCACTACCCTTTCTAATCTGCCCACCTCCCACACTTCTCATGCCACAAGCATCTTTTGCACAAGCCATCACTGCTTCCCTAAATACATCCCATTCCTTCCCACTCCCCTTACGTCCTTTGTTCTCACCTTTTTCCATTGTGTACTTAGTCTCTCCTGGTACTTCCTCACACAAGTCTCCTTCCCAAGCTTACTTACTCTCACAACTCTCTTCACTCCAACATTCTCTCTTCTTTTCTGAAAACCTTTACAAATATTCAACTTCGCCTCCACAAGATAATGATCAGACATCCCTCCAGTTGCACCTCTCAGCACATTAACATCCAAAAGTCTCTCTTTCGCTCGCCTATCAATTAACACGTAATCCAATAACGCTCTCAGGCCATCTCTCCTACTTACATACGTATACTTATGTTTTTTTTTTTTTTTTTTCCGCTGTCTCCTGCGTTTGCGAGGTAGCGCAAGGAAACAGACGAAAGAAATGGCCCAACCCACCCCCATACACATGTATATACATACGTCCACACACGCAAATATACATACCTACACAGCTTTCCATGGTTTACCCCAGACGCTTCACATGCCCTGATTCAATCCACTGACAGCACGTCAACCCCGTTATACCACATCGCTCCAATTCACTCTATTCCTTGCCCTCCTTTCACCCTCCTGCATGTTCAGGCCCCGATCACACAAAATCTTCTTCACTCCATCTTTCCACCTCCAATTTGGTCTCCCTCTTCTCCTCGTTCCCTCCACCTCCGACACATATATCCTCTTGGTCAATCTTTCCTCACTCATTCTCTCCATGTGCCCAAACCATTTCAAAACACCCTCTTCTGCTCTCTCAACCACGCTCTTTTTATTTCCACACATCTCTCTTACCCTTACGTTACTTACTCGATCAAACCACCTCACACCACACATTGTCCTCAAACATCTCATTTCCAGCACATCCATCCTCCTGCGCACCACTCTATCCATAGCCCACGCCTCGCAACCATACAACATTGTTGGAACCACTATTCCTTCAAACATGCCCATTTTTGCTTTCCGAGATAATGTTCTCGACTTCCACACATTCTTCAAGGCTCCCAGAATTTTCGCCCCCTCCCCCACCCTATGATCCACTTCCGCTTCCATGGTTCCATCCGCTGCCAGATCCACTCCCAGATATCTAAAACACTTCACTTCCTCCAGTTTTTCTCCATTGAAACTCACCTCCCAATTGACTTGACCCTCAACCCTACTGTACCTAATAACCTTGCTCTTATTCACATTTACTCTTAACTTTCTTCTTTCACACACTTTACCAAACTCAGTCACCAGCTTCTGCAGTTTCTCACATGAATCAGCCACCAGCGCTGTATCATCAGCGAACAACAACTGACTCACTTCCCAAGCTCTCTCATCCCCAACAGACTTCATACTTGCCCCTCTTTCCAAAACTCTTGCATTCACCTCCCTAACAACCCCATCCATAAACAAGTTAAACAACCATGGAGACATCACACACCCCTGCCGCAAACCTACATTCACTGAGAACCAATCACTTTCCTCTCTTCCTACACGTACACATGCCTTACATCCTCGATAAAAACTTTTCACTGCTTCTAACAACTTGCCTCCCACACCATATATTCTTAATACCTTCCACAGAGATCTCTATCAACTCTATCATATGCCTTCTCCAGATCCATAAATGGTACATACAAATCCATTTGCTTTTCTAAGTATTTCTCACATACATTCTTCAAAGCAAACACCTGATCCACACATCCTCTACCACTTCTGAAACCACACTGCTCTTCCCCAATCTGATGCTCTGTACATGCCTTCACCCTCTCAATCAATACCCTCCCATATAATTTACCAGGAATGCTCAACAAACTTATACCTCTGTAATTTGAGCACTCACTCTTATCCCCTTTGCCTTTGTACAATGGCACTTATGTATATCTCTCTTTTTAAACCAGGTATTCCCAATCACCAGTCCCTTTTCAGCACATAAATCTACAAATAAATCTATAAATCTTTCCATTTACAACACTGAACACCCCATGTATACCAATTATTCCCTCAACTGCCACATTACTCACCTTTGCATTGAAATCACCCATCACTATAACCCGGTCTTGTGCATCAAAACCACTAACATCATTCAGCTGCTCCCAAAACACTTGCCTCTCATGATCTTTCTTCTCATGCCCAGGTGCATATGCACCAATAATCACCTATCTCTCTCCATCAACTTTCAGTTTTACCCATCTCAATCTAGAATTTACTTTCTTACACTCTATCACATACTCCCAGAACTCCTGTTTCAGGAGTAGTGCTACTCCTTCCCTTGCTCTTGTCCTCTCACTAACCCCTGACTTTACTCCCAAGACATTCCCAAACCACTATTCCCCTTTACCCTTGAGCTTTGTTTCACTCAGAGCCAAAACATCTAGGTTCCTTTCCCCAAACATACTACCTATCTCTCCTTTTTTCTCATCTTGGTTACATCCTCACACATTTAGACACCCCAATCTGAGCCTCTGAGGAGGATGAGTACTCCCCGCGTGACTCCTTCTTCTGTTTCCCGTTTTAGGAAGTCAAAATACAAGGAGGGGAGGTTTTCTGGCTCCCCGCTTCCATCCCCTTTAGTTGCCTTCTATGACACTTGAGAAATGCGTGGGAAGTATTCTCTCTCCCCTATCCCAGGGATACTTGCATATATATACTTATTTTTATCTCTCTTTTTAAACCAGGTACTCCCAATCACCACTCATTTTTCAGCTCACAAATCTACAAGCTCTTTACCATCTCCATTTACAACACTGAATACCCCATGAACACCAATTATACCTTCAACTGCCACATTACTCACTTTTGCATTGAAATCACCCATCATTATAATCCAGTGTCGTGCATCAAAGCTGCTAACACACTTACTCAGCTGCTCCCAAAACACTTGCCTCTCATGATCTTTCTTCTCATGACCAGGTGCATAGGCACCAATGATCATCCATCTCTCTCCATCCACTTTCAGTTTTACCCATATCAATTTAGAGTCTACTTTCTTACACTCTATCACATACTCCCAGAACTCATGCTTCAGGAGTAGTGCATAGTGCAACTCTTTCCCTTGCTCTTGTCCTCTTACCAACCCCTGACTTTACTCCGAAGACATTCCCAATCCACTCTTCCCCTTTACCCTTGAGCTTCATTTCACTCAGAGCCAAAACCTCGAGGTTCCTTTCCTCAAACATACTACCTATCTCTCCTTTTTTCTCATCTTGGTTACATCCACACACATTTAGACACCCCAGTCTGAGCCTTCGATGAGGATGAGCACTCCCCGCTTGACTCCTTCCTCTGTTTCCCCTTTTAGAAAGTTAGAATACAAGGAGGAGAGGGTTTCTAGCCCCCCACTCCTGTATCCTTTAGTTGCCTTTAACTACACGCGGGTAATATGTGTGAATTACTCTTTCTCCCTTATCCCCAGGGATAAGCGCTAATGAGATGACCTTGATGAGGGCCTTAGCTGCCATGCGATCTCAGCTAAAATAGAAATCACTGTCAGTGGTTTATTAAAAAGGGGAAATGTGGTGAAAGCCATGGATATGATGTGGCAAAACTGTGAAAATGAGTTTCTCATGAAAGGTGGTAACCATGTTGTTGACTGGTTTGGATTGTTAGTATATGAATGGTTTAGGATTAGTTATCTGTGGATATGGTCAATGCCTGTATGGTTCCATTTTAAAGGGGCGAAAAGAATGAGTGTACCTTTGAATTACAGAGATATATAAGTTTATTGACTGATTCTCTTAATATATAAGAGAGATTGGTGATTGAGAGGATTCTGGTATGCATAGAGGACCAAATTTAGGTGGAACAATGTGGTTTCAGAAGTGGTAGATACATAAGTCTGGTGTTTGTTTTCAAGAATGTAGATGACATATACAAATACTGAGGGAAAGAAATACTTAGGGAAAGAGATGGATTCGTATGTGGCACCTAACATTTGGAAAAAGCTTGTTATAGGATTGACAGAAATGGTTTGTGGAAGGTCATATGCATATATGATAAGGGTGCTGCTTGAGACGGAGAAGTTTCTGTCAGCAGAGTCCCGTAAAGTATGTATGCAAGTAGGAAGAAATGGATGAGTCATTCCAGGTGAAGTTGAATCTGTGGCAAGGGTTTTGGAGAGAGGGTTAGGTCTACAATTTGTTAGGGGTGGGGTGGCCTGGAAGGAGAGTTCAGTTGCAGTTTGCAGATGAAACTGCTCTTATAGTAGACTCCAGTGTGAAACTGCAGAATTAGGTGTCTAGTTTTGGAAGAGTGAGATAGAGAGAAGAAAAGTGAGAATTAATGTAAATACAAGTAAGAAAGTTAGCATGGGGGAGAGACAGGAAGGTTGGATTGTGAATCTGAATGAAGAGGAGCTGGGAAAAATGGAGTGCTTTAGATACTGGGAGTGGACATAGCAGCAGATGGAGCCATAGGTGAAGGGGCTAGGGTCCTAGGTGCACTGAGTAATGTTTGGAAAGAGAGGTGACCATCTGTGAGGGCATGGTATGGCAGTCCTAACTATTTTGTTAGGATAAAAAAAGTAAGAAAGACGGTAGATGTCATGGAAATGAAATGTTTGGGTACAATATGTGATGTAAGGAGCGTTGGTCAAGTAAGAAACGACAGGGTAAGAAATAGGCCTCCATAAGGATGGTGTTTGAAAGAGCTGAAAAGGGCACAGAACTAGGAGGAACAAGGAGGAGGAGACAAAAGACAAGTTGGAAGGATGTTGTGAAAATGCTTCAAGTGATGAAAGTGAAAATGCTGGGATAGAGTGAATGATATAGAGAGGGCAACATCTTGTCAGTGTGGCTTCTGTTTTGGTGCTTTATACATGACAGCAAGTGAGTGGATGTGAGTAGATGAAGCTATTCCATGTCTGTTCCTGGGGCTGTCTTGTTATGCAGGGAATAGTGAACAGGTATGATGTAATAATGATTATTGTATGTTTCAGTATCACTCATCAAAAAAGCCTTGATGTGACAGCTACTCCATCATCAACACAAAAGTCACAAGCAGGAGTTAGACTTTCTGTGAATACTCCTAAAAGCATCATGAAAGATACAAAATCAGCAAAGATTGTGAAACCAATATTTACTGTTGGAAGGAATGATGCTTCTGTTAAGAAAGAAGGTAAGTGTATGTGAATGATGTCAGCACCCTTTTTTGTAGAAGTAATATTTCTTGTGGGAATTATTAGTTTGCCAAGGTCTGGACTGAATTGGACTACTTTGATGATATGAATCAGTGAGTTGAAGCCCCATTAGCTGCTCTTTAAACTTATAGTTAACTTCTCACGATTTTATAGAAAAGTTTTGGATTATCTCCTGCCATATCTACAATATTCTAAAGTTCCTCTGCTTTTCCCTTTGTTTGTTTCTGTACTCATTCCTTGACCTCTTTCTCACCATTCAAATGCAGGCTGCCAATATTGAATCTTTCCCACAGTACATCTGAAGGTCTTTTGCTCTGACATCTTTTGGTAAATCATGTATTTTTCTTTTCTAACTTTCCTTCTCTGTTTCTGGATAAAGATACCTGCGTTCGAACTCTCTTATTTTTACTTTCAAAGAACCTAAGTTATCTACATTAAGGGTATGAAATTCCATATCCCAGGTTGTGTTTACAAAGAGATTGTTTAGCTTAGTTTCCATAATTACTTTGGTATCCTCTCTGATCATTTTGTTCTCTTTATACCTTGTCATCAAACTCAAGCATTACAAGATCACCCTTTCCCACTTGATGCAGCATTTCTGATACACATCAAACTGAGCCAGCCAGCAAGATGAGCTCAGGCAGTGCTTCCTTTAAGAATTTGGAGGGTCTGTAGCTCCTAAAGCCTACTATGTACAAATAAAGAGGAGGGAGTACAGTTTGATATATGCACTACATAGTAAGTTTGAGTGTGTGGACCTTGAAAGTTTAATAGGGCGTGGAAGTGGAAGTTTCCTAGATTCAAATCAAGTCCCTATGAGTAACACTTTGTTGACTTCACTGAATCTGTTTATTCTTATTATTGTGAATTTTTGCTGAGTGAAAGCATAGCCCTGACTCTATGAATAGGAGAATAGCTTTAGTGTGACCAAGAGGCAGCACTGTCAATCATTTAGAAATTTAAATTCTCTTCATGATTGAGGCTGTTTTGTGCTAGTAAGATTCATTACTGTTTCTAGAACTGTATATTTTGCAGTTCTTGTGGGGATGAGGATCAGGGAGAAATGGAGGTATGGTGTAAAGAAGAATTGGGATAAAAGTGTTGGCAAGTGAGAAGATGAATCAGGAGTATGAAAGGAAGGTAACTGAAAGTTTAGATGGAATTGTAGTGAATGTAGGAATGCAGTCATGTGAATGAGGTGACCAGAATCTTTAGTGAAATACTAGTAAAGATTGTAGAATCAGAAATAAAAAGGGCAATGCATGGTGGACAGAAGAGATTAGAAATGCTGGGGAAGAGAAAAAAGGCATGGTAGATTGATCATTAGGAATGTACCGGTGGAAGTTCAGCAAAGAAGTAGGGAAAAATACAAAATTTGCAAGCGGAATGTTAAGAAGCTGTAGAGAAAAGCAAAAAAAGAATAGATGAAGATTTTGGAAGAAAGTTAAGTGAAAAGTTTCAGGATAATAAGAAACTAAACAGGAAGGAAGTGAAAAAAGAAAGAGGTAGATGTAAGAGTAGAAATGGTGTTTTGAGAAGGAAGGAAGGGGAATTGCTGAATCAAAAGGTGGAAGTGAAAGGAAGATAGAAAGAGTATTTCGAAAAACTGATTAATGTGGGAGAAGGGGGGGCAGCAGTTGTTACATGCACGGGTATGGAGGAGGGAAGGAAGAGGATACAAGTGCAGGCGCCTGTAAGAAGAAGGGCCTGTAGAAAAAGGGAGGCTGAAGGTAGGAAAGGCATCTGTAGTGGATGTGATTATGGCTAAAATATGAAGTATGGAGGAAAATGTGCAATAGAGTAGGTGCATCTTATATGTAATGTAGCATGGAGACAGAAGGTTGTTCCTGAGATGGGATAAAAGCTATTATTGTTACTTATTCAAAAAGAAAGTTGCTAAGGATGTATGTAGAAATTATAGAGGAATAAGAGTGTGAAAAGAAAGGTTGATAGGAAATGTGAATAAGAGCAAGGTTATTAGGTTCAGTAGGGTTGAGGGACAAGTTAATTGGGAGGTAAGTTTGAATGGAGAAAAACTGGAGGGAGTGAACTGTTTTAGATATCTGGGAGTGGGCTTAGCAGCAGATGGAACGATGAAAGTGGAAGTGAGTCACAATGTGGAACAAGGGAGCGAAGGTTCTGGAAGCATTGAAGAATGTATGGAAGGCAAAAATATTATCTCTGAGAGCAAACATAGGTATGTTTGAAGGAATTGTGGTTCCAACAATGTTATGTGGTTGCGAGGCATGGGCTATAGATAGAGTAGTGTGGAGGATGGTGGATATGTTGGAAATGAGATGTTTGAGGACAATATGTGGTGTGAGGTGGTTTAATCGAGTAGATAAGAAAGAGTAAGAGAGATGTGTGGTAATAAAAAGAGTGTGGTTGAGAGAGCAGAATAGGGTGTTTTGAAATTGTTTGGTCACATGGAGAGAATAAGTAAGGAAAGATTGACAAAGAGGATATATGTGTCAGAGGTGGAGGGAACAAGAAGTGGGAAACCAAATTGGAGGTGAAAAGATGGAGTGAAAAAGATTTTGAGTGATTGGGGCCTGAACATGCAGGGGCGTGAAAGGCGTGCAAGGAATAGAGTGAATTGGAACGATGTAGTATACTGGGGTCAATGTGTCAGTGGATTGAACCAGGGTATGTGAAGCATCTGGGGTAAACCATGAAAAGTTTTGTGGGGCCTATATGTGGAAAGGGAGTTGTGGTTTCGATGCATTTTACGTGATAGCTTGAAACTGAATGTGAACGAATGTGGCCTTTGTTATCTTTACCTGAAGCTACCTCGCGTGCATGCGGGGGGAGGGGGTTGTCATTTTATGTGTGGTGGGGTAGCGATGGGAATGACTGAAGGCAGCAAGTATGAATTATGTACATGTGTATGTATATATATGTATGCGTTGAAATGTATAGATATGTATATGTGCGTGTGTGGACGTGTATGTATATACACGTGTATGTGGGTGGGGTGGGCCAGTCTTTCGTCTGTTTCCTTGCGTTACCTTATCTCGCTAACGCAGGAGACTGCGGCAAAGTATGATATATAAATATGAAAATACATACACAGACATATACATATATACACATGTACATAATTCATACTTGCTGTCTTTATTTATTCCTGTCACACACACACACATACACACACACACACAACCCTGCTACACATGAAATAGCATCCCCACTCCCCCTGCGAGGTAGGGCCAGGAAATGACAAAACGCCACATTCATTCACACTCAGTCTCTAGCTGTCATGCGTAATGCACTGAAACCACAGCTCCCTTTCCACATCCAGGCCCCACAAAACTTTGAGTGCACTGGGCCATTCTTTTGTCTTTTTCCTTACGCTACCTCCCTAGCGCGGGAGAGAGCGACTAAGTATAATAAAAAGAATATGAATATATGTATATGAGAAATACTTAGAAAAACAGATGGATTTGTATGTAGCATTTATGGATCTCGAGAAGGCATGTGATAGAGTTGATGGAGATGCTCTGTTGAAGGTATTAAGAGTATATGGTGTGTGAGGTAAGTTGCAAGAAGCAGTGAAAAGGGTTTATCAAGGATGTAAGGCATGTGTACAAGTAGGAAGAGAGGAAAGTCATTCATTCCCATTGAATGTCAGTTTACAGCAGTGGTATGTGATGTCTCCATGGCTGTTTAATTTGTTTATCAATGGGGTTGTTAGAGAGGTGAATGCAAGAATTTTGGAGAGCGGGGCAAGTATGCAGTCTGTTCTGGATGAGAGGGCTTGGGAAGTAAGTCAGTTGTTGTTTGCTGATGATACAGTGCTGGTGGCTGATTTGGGTGAGAAACTGCAGAAGTTGGTGACAGAGTTTGGTAAAGTGTGTAAAAGAAGAAAGCTGAGAGTAAATGTGAATAAGAGCAAGGTTATTAGGTCTAGTAGGATTGAGGGACAATTTGATTGGGAGGTAAGTTTCAATATAGAAAAACTGTTGAAAGTGAAGTGTTTTAGATATCTGGGAGTGGACTTAGTAGGGGATGGAACCATGGAAGCGGAAGCGAGTCATAGGGTGGGAGAAGGGGCGAAGGTTCTGGGAGTGTTGAAGAATGTGTGGAAGGTGTGAACGTAATCTTGGAGAGCAAAAATTGATATGTTTAAAGGAATAGTGGTTCCAACAATGTTATATGGTTGCGGGGCATGGGCTATAGATAGGGTTGTGCGGAGGATGGATGTGTTGGAAATGAGATGTTTGAGGACTGTAGGTGGTGTGAGGTGGTTTGATTGAGGAAGTAATGAAAGGGTGAGAGATTTGTGGTACTAAAAAGAGTGTTGTTGAGAGAGCAGAAGAGGGTGTTTTGAAATGGTTTGGTCACATTTACTCTCACCTTTTTTCCATTCTTAACTCAATCTCTCCTTATACTTCTTCACACAAGTGAATATTCTCTCTTCTTTTCTGAAAACCTCTACAAATCCTCACCTTTGCCTTCACAAGATAATGATCGGACATCCCTCCAGTTGCCCCTCTCAGCACATTAACTTCCAAAAGTCTCTCTTTCATGCGCATATCAATTCATACATAATTCAGTAATGCTTTCTGGCCATCTCTCCTACTTACATACGTATACTTATGTATACTTCTCTTTTTAAACCAGGTATTCCCAATCACCAGTCCTTTTTCAGCACACAAATCTAGATCTTCACCATTTCCATTTACAACATTCAACACCCTGTGTGCACCAATTATACCCTCAACTGCCACCCTACTCACCTTTGCATTTAAATCACCCATCACTCTAACCCGGTCTCGTGCATCAAAGCTGCTAACACACTCACTCAGCTGCTCCCAAAACACTTGCCTCTCATGATCTTTTTTCTCATGACCAGGTGCATAACCACCAATAATCACCCATCTCTCTCCATCCACTTTCCGTTTTACCCATATCAATCTAGAGTTTACTTTCTTACACTATATCACATACTCCCACAACTCCTGCTTTAGGAGTATATATAGGTTTAAATCCCTGGGGATAGGGAAGAAAGAATACTTCCCACGCATTCCCTGCATGTCATAAAAGACAACTAAAGGGGACAGGAGTGGGGGGCTAGAAACCCTCCCCTCCTTGTATTTTAACTTTCTGAAAGGGGAGACAGAGGGAGGAGTCATGCAAAGAGTGCTCATCCTCCTCAGAGGCTCTGATTAGAGTGTTTAGATGTGTGTGGATATAACCAAGATGAGAAAAAAAAGAGAGATAGGCTGTGTTTGAGGAAAGGAACCTGGATGTTTTGGCTCTGAGCGAAATGAAGCTCAAGGGTAAAGGGAAAGAATGGTTTGGGAATGTTTTGGGAGTAAAGTCAGGGGTTGGTGAGAGGATGAGAGCAAAGGAAGGAGTAGCACTCCTCCTGAAACAGGAGTTGTGGAAGTATGTGATAGTGTAAGAAAGTAAACTCTAGATTAATATAAGGTGATTATTGGTGCCTATGCACCTGGTGATGAGAAGAAAGATCATGAGAGGCAAGTGTTTTAGGAGCAGCTGAGTGAGTGTGTTAGGAGCTTTGATTCATGAGACTGGGTTTTAGTGATGGGTGATTTGGATGCAGAGTTGAGAATGTGGCTGTTGAGGGTATAATTGGTGTACATGGGATGTTCAGTGTTGTAAATGGAAATAGTGAAGAGCTTGTAGATTTGTGTGCTGAAAAAGAACTGGTGATTAGGAATACTTGGTTTAAAAAGAGCGATATACATAAGTATACGTATGTAAGTAGGAGAGATGGCCTGGCCAGAGAGTGTTATTGAATTACATGTTGATTGTTAGGTCGTAAAAGAGAGACTTTTGGATGATGATGTGCTGAGAGATGCAACTGGAGGGATGTCTGATTATTATCTTGTGGAGGCAAAGGTGAAGATTTGTAGAGGTTTTCAGAAAAGAAGAGAGAATGTTGGGGTGAAGAGAGTGGTGGGATTAAGTGAGCTTAGAAAGGACTTTTTGAAGAAGTACCAGGAGAGATTGAGTGTAGAATGGAAAGGCCACTCGCAACAGAGGTCGGGGGATGTAGCTCTGAAAGACAACAGCAATCTGTACACGTCGGTAGCTGGTGCGCGACGTGTACGCATTATTCACCGGGACTTGAAGCCAAGCAATATAGCAGTAAATGAGGACTGTGAATTGAAGATCTTAGACTTTGGTTTAGCAAGACCCACTGAGTCTGAAATGACAGGCTATGTTGCAACAAGGTGGTACCGTGCACCGGAAATAATGCTTAATTGGATGCACTACAATCAAACAGTGGATATATGGTCTGTGGGGTGCATAATGGCAGAGCTTCTCACAGGAAGAACACTCTTTCCTGGTGCTGGCCTTATCCTTTTTCTCTTTGCTTTAAGCAGTGTATAGATGTTTATCTTGTGATACATTCTTTTTTCTGCTATTGACGTTTGTGTAAATAAATTATACATTTCCTTTTCCATAGCCAGAGGTTGAACCATTATGTGACATTCATTTTTTCATCCATTTCAAGCTAGAAGTTTCAGTTTTCTAAATTGTTTCTTACATTTTTCATATGTATATATATGTATGTGTGTGTGTGTATATATGTGCGTATGTATGTGTCTGTGTGTATGTGTATATGTATGTATATATGTATATTATCCCTGGGGATAGGGGTGAAAGAATACTTCCCACGTATTCCTCGCGTGTCGTAGAAAGCGACTAGAGGGGACGGGAGCGGGGGCCAGAAATCCTCCCCTCCTTGTATTAACTTTCTAAAATGGGAAACAGAAGAAGGAGTCATGCTCATCCTCCTCGAAGGCTCAGAGTGGGGTGCCTAAATGTGTGTGGATGTAACCAAGATGTGAAAAAAGGAGAGATAGGTAGTATGTTTGAGGAAAGGAACCTGGATGTTTTGGCTCTGAGTGAAACGAAGCTCAAGGGTAAAGGGGAAGAGTGGTTTGGGAATGTCTGGGGAGTAAAGTCAGGGGTTAGTGAGAGGACAAGAGCAAGGGAAGGAGTAGCAATACTCCTGAAACAGGAGTTGTGGGAGTATGTGATAGAATGTAAGAAAGTAAATTCTCGATTAATATGGGTAAAACTGAAAGTTGATGGAGAGAGGTGGGTGATTATTGGTGCATATGCACCTGGGCATGAGAAGAAAGATCATGAAAGGCAAGTGTTTTGGGAGCAGCTGAATGAGTGTGTTAGTGGTTTTGATGCATGAGACCGGGTTATAGTGATGGGTGATTTGAATGCAAAGGTGAGTAATGTGGCAGTTGAGGGAATAATTGGTATACATGGGGTGTTCAGTGTTGTAAATGGAAATGGTGAAGAGCTTGTAGATTTATGTGCTGAAAAAGGACTGATGATTGGGAATACCTGGTTTAAAAAGCGAGATATACATAAGTATACTTATGTAAGTAGGAGAGATGGCCAGAGAGCGTTATTGGATTACGTGTTAATTGACAGGGTGCGAAAGAGAGACTTTTGGATGTTAATGTGCTGAGAGGTGCAACTGGAGGGATGTCTGATCATTATCTTGTGGAGGCTAAGGTGAAGATTTGTATGGGTTTTCAGAAAAGAAGAGTGAATGTTGGGGTGAAGAGGGTGGTGAGAGTAAGTGAGCTTGGGAAGGAGACCTGTGTGAGGAAGTACCAGGAGAGACTGAGTACAGAATGGAAAAAGGTGAGAACAATGGAAGTAAGGGGAGTGGGGGAGGAATGGGATGTATTTAGGGAATCAGTGATGGATTGCGCAAAAGATGCTTGTGGCATGAGAAGAGTGGGAGGTGGGTTGATTAGAAAGGGTAGTGAGTGGTGGGATGAAGAAGTAAGAGTATTAGTGAAAGAGAAAAGAGAGGCATTTGGACGATTTTTGCAGGGAAAAAATGCAATTGAGTGGGAGATGTATAAAAGAAACAGACAGGAGGTCAAGAGAAAGGTGCAAGAGGTGAAAAAAAGGGCAAATGAGAGTTGGGGTGAGAGAGTATCATTAAATTTTAGGGAGAATAAAAAGATGTTCTGGAAGGAGGTAAATAAAGTGCGTAAGACAAGGGAGCAAATGGGAACTTCAGTGAAGGGCGCAAATGGGGAGGTGATAACAAGTAGTGGTGATGTGAGAGGGAGATGGAGTGAGTATTTTGAAGGTTTGTTGAATGTGTTTGATGATAGTGTGGCAGATATAGGGTGTTTTGGTCGAGGTGGTGTGCAAAGTGAGAGGGTTAGGGAAAATGATTTGGTAAACAGAGAAGAGGTAGTGAAAGCTTTGCAGAAGATGAAAGCCGGCAAGGCAGCAGGTTTGGATGGTATTGCAGTGGAATTTATTAAAAAAGGGGGTGACTGTATTGTTGACTGGTTGGTAAGGTTATTTAATGTATGTATGACTCATGGTGAGGTGCCTGAGGATTGGCGGAATGCGTGCATAGTGCCATTGTACAAAGGCAAAGGGGATAAGAGTGAGTGCTCAAATTACAGAGGTATAAGTTTGTTGAGTATTCCTGGTAAATTATATGGGAGGGTATTGATTGAGAGGGTGAAGCATGTACAGAGCATCAGATTGGGGAAGAGCAGTGTGGTTTCAGAAGTGGTAGAGGATGTGTGAATCAGGTGTTTGCTTTGAAGAATGTATGTGAGAAATACTTAGAAAAGCAAATGGATTTGTATGTAGCATTTATGGATCTGGAGAAGGCATATGATAGAGTTGATAAAGATGCTCTGTGGAAGGTATTAAGAATATATGGTGTGGGAGGCAAGTTGTTAGAAGCAGTGAAAAGTTTTTATCGAGGATGTAAGGCATGTGTACGTGTAGGAAGAGTGGAAAGTGATTGGTTCTCAGTGAATGTAGGTTTGCGGCAGGGGTGTGTGATGTCTCCATGGTTGTTTAATTTGTTTATGGATGGGGTTGTTAGGGAGGTAAATGCAAGAGTCCTGGAAAGAGGGCAAGTATGAAGTCTGTTGGGGATGAGAGAGCTTGGGAAGTGAGTCAGTTGTTGTTCGCTGATGATACAGCGCTGGTGGCTGATTCATGTGAGAAACTGCAGAAGCTGGTGACTGAGTTTGGTAAAGTGTGTGAAAGAAGAAAGTTAAGAGTAAATGTGAATAAGAGCAAGGTTATTAGGTACAGTAGGGTTGAGGGTCAAGTCAATTGGGAGGTGAGTTTGAATGGAGAAAAACTGGAGGAAGTGAAGTGTTTTAGATATCTGAGAGTGGATCTGGCAGCGGATGGAACCATGGAAGCGGAAGTGGATCATAGGGTGGGGGAGGGGGCGAAAATTCTGGGGGCCTTGAAGAATGTGTGGAAGTCGAGAACATTATCTCGGAAAGCAAAAATGGGTATGTTTGAAGGAATAGTGGTTCCAACAATGTTGTATGGTTGCAAGGCGTGGGCTATGGATAGAGTTGTGCGCAGGAGGATGGATGTGCTGGAAATGAGATGTTTGAGGACAATGTGTGGTGTGAGGTGGTTTGATCGAGTGAGTAACGTAAGGGTAAGAGAGATGTGTGGAAATAAAAAGAGCATGGTTGAGAGAGCAGAAGAGGGTGTTTTGAAGTGGTTTGGGCACATGGAGAGAATGAGTGAGGAAAGATTGACCAAGAGGATATATGTATCGGAGGTGGAGGGAACGAGGAGAAGAGGGAGACCAAATTGGAGGTGGAAAGATGGAGTGAAAAAGATTTTGTGTGATTGGGGCCTGAACATGCAGGAGGGTGAAAGACGGGCAAGGAATAGAGTGAACTGGAGCGATGTGGTATACCGGGGTTGACATGCTGTCAGTGGATTGAATCAAGGCATGTGAAGCGTCTGGGGTAAACCATGGAAAGCTGTGTAGGTATGAATATTTGCGTGTGTGGACGTATGTATATACATGTGTATGGGGGGGTTGGGCCATTTCTTTCGTCTGTTTCCTTGCGCTACCTCGCAAACGCGGGAGACAGCGACAAAGTATAATAAAAAGTAATAATATACTCTCTCCATCCACTTTCCGTTTTACCCATATCAATCTAGAGTTTACTTTCTTACACTATATCACATACTCC
Source organism: Panulirus ornatus (assembly GCF_036320965.1). Classification (NCBI taxonomy): domain Eukaryota; kingdom Metazoa; phylum Arthropoda; class Malacostraca; order Decapoda; family Palinuridae; genus Panulirus; species Panulirus ornatus. The sequence goes on from NC_092259.1 coordinate 19,391,899, forward strand.
CACAACTCCTGCTTTAGGAGTATATATAGGTTTAAATCCCTGGGGATAGGGAAGAAAGAATACTTCCCACGCATTCCCTGCATGTCATAAAAGACAACTAAAGGGGACAGGAGTGGGGGGCTAGAAACCCTCCCCTCCTTGTATTTTAACTTTCTGAAAGGGGAAACAGAGGGAGGAGTCATGCAAAGAGTGCTCATCCTCCTCAGAGGCTCTGATTAGAGTGTTTAGATGTGTGTGGATATAACCAAGATGAGAAAAAAAAGAGAGATAGGCTGTGTTTGAGGAAAGGAACCTGGATGTTTTGGCTCTGAGTGAAATGAAGCTCAAGGGTAAAGGGAAAGAATGGTTTGGGAATGTTTTGGGAGTAAAGTCAGGGGTTGGTGAGAGGATGAGAGCAAAGGAAGGAGTAGCACTCCTCCTGAAACGGGAGTTGTGGAAGTATGTGATAGTGTAAGAAAGTAAACTCTAGATTAATATAAGGTGATTATTGGTGCCTATGCACCTGGTGATGAGAAGAAAGATCATGAGAGGCAAGTGTTTTAGGAGCAGCTGAGTGAGTGTGTTAGGAGCTTTGATTCATGAGACTGGGTTTTAGTGATGGGTGATTTGGATGCAGAGTTGAGAATGTGGCTGTTGAGGGTATAATTGGTGTACATGGGGTGTTCAGTGTTGTAAATGGAAATAGTGAAGAGCTTGTAGATTTGTGTGCTGAAAAAGAACTGGTGATTAGGAATACTTGGTTTAAAAAGAGCGATATACATAAGTATACGTATGTAAGTAGGAGAGATGGCCTGGCCAGAGAATGTTATTGAATTACATGTTGATTGTTAGGTCGTAAAAGAGAGACTTTTGGATGATGATGTGCTGAGAGATGCAACTGGAGGGATGTCTGATTATTATCTTGTGGAGGCAAAGGTGAAGATTTGTAGAGGTTTTCAGAAAAGAAGAGAGAATGTTGGGGTGAAGAGAGTGGTGGGATTAAGTGAGCTTAGAAAGGACTTTTTGAAGAAGTACCAGGAGAGATTGAGTGTAGAATGGAAAAAGGTGAGAGCAAAGGACATAATGCGAATAGAGGAGAAATGGGATGTATTTGGGGAAGCAGTGATGGCTTGTGCAAAAATTGCCTGTGGCATGGGAAAGGTAGGAGGTGGGCTGATTACAAAGGGTAGTGAGTGGTGGGATGAAGATGTAAGATTGCTAGTGAAAGAGAGAGAGGTGGCATTTGGATGATTTTCATGGGGAAATAGCACAAATGACTGGGAGATGTATTGAAAAAAAGAGGTAGGAGCTCAAGAGAAAGGTGCAGGAGATGAAAAAGAGGGCAACTGAGAGTTGGGGTGAGAGAGTATCATTTAATTTTAGGGAGAATAAGATGTTTTGGATGGAGGTAAATACAGTGCGTAAGACAAGAGAACATTTGGGTACATCGGTTAAGGGGGCTATTGAGAAGGTAATAACAAGTAGTGGTGAAGTGAGGAGATGGAGTGAGTATTTTGAAGGTTTGGTGAATGTATTTGATGATAAAGTGGTAGATATAGGGTGTTTTGGTAGAGGTGGTAAACATAGAAGAGGTACTGAAAGCTTTAAGGAAGATGAAAGCTGGCAAGGCGGCAGGCTTGGATGGTATTACAGTGGAATTTATTAAAAAAACAGGGTGACTGTCTTGTTGACTAGTTGGTGAGAATATTCAATGTATTTAAAGTGCATGGTGAAGTGCCTGAGGATTGGCAGAATGCATGCATAGTGCCATTGTACAACAGCAAACGGGATAAAGGTGAGTGTTCAAATTACAGAGGTACAAGTTTGTTCAGTATTCCTGGGAAATTATATGGGACCGATATTGATTGAGATGCTTGTGGCATGAGAAGCGTGGGAGGTGGGCAGATTAGAAAGGGTAGTGAGTGGTGGGATGAAGAAGTAAGATTATTAGTGAAAGAGAAGAGAGAGGCATTTGGATGATTTTTGCAGGAAATTAATGCAAATGAGTGGGAGATGTATAAAAGAAAGAGGCAGGAGGTCAAGAGAAAGGTGCAAAAGGTGAAAAAGAGGGCAAATAAGAGTTGGGGTGAGAATCATTAAATTTTAGGGAGAATAAAAAGATGTTTTGGAAGGAGGTAAATAAAGTGCATAAGACAAGGGAACGAATGGGAACTTCAGTGGAGGGGGCTAATGGGGAGGTGATAACAAGTAGTGGTGATGTGAGAAGGAGATGGAGTGAGTATTTTGAAGGTTTGATGATAGAATGGCAGATATAGGGTGTTTTGGTCGGGGTGGTGTGCAAAGTGATAAAGTTAGGGAGAATGATTTGGTAAAGAGAGAAGAGGTAGTAAAAGCTTTGCGGAAGATGAAAGCGGGCAAGACAGCGGGTTTGGATTGTATGGTAGTGGAATTTATTAAAAAAGTGGTTAATTGTATTGTTGACTGGTTTGTAAGGTTATTTAATGTATGTATGACTCATGGTGAGGTGCCTGAGGATTGGCGGAATGCTTGCATAGTGCCATTGTACAAAGGCAAAGGGGATAAAAGTGAGTGCTCAAATTACAGAGGTATAAGTTTTTGAGTATCCCTGGGAATTTATAAGGGAGGGTATTGATTGAGAGGGTGAAGGCATGTACAAAGCATCAGATAGGGGAAGAGCAGTGTGGTTTCAGAAGTGGTAGAGGATAAGTGGATCAGGTGTTTGCTTTGAAGAATGTATGTGAGAAATACTTAGAAAAGCAAATGGATTTGTATGTAGCATTTATGGATCTGGAGAAGGCATATGATAAGAGTTGATAGAGATGCTCTGCTGAAGGTATTAAGAATATATGGTGTGGGAGACAAGTTGTTAGAAGCAGTGAAAAGTTTTTATTGAGGATGTCAGGCATGTGTACGTGTAGGAAGAGAGGAAAGTGATTAGTTCTGTGAATGTAGGTTTGCGGCAGGGGTGTGTGATGTCTCCATGGTTGTTTAATTTGTTTATGGATGGGGTTGTTAGGGAGGTGAATGCAAGAGTTTTGGAAAGAGGGGCTAGTATGCAGTCTGTTGTGGATGAGAGAGCTTGGGAAGTGAGTCAGTTGTTGTTCGCTGATGATACAGTGCTGGTGGCTGATTTGTGTGAGAAACTGCAGAAGCTGGTTATTGAGTTTGGTAAAGTGTGTGAAAGAAGAAAGCTAAGAGTAAATGTGAATAAGAGCAAGGTTATTAGGTACAGTAGAGTTGAGGGACAAGTCATTTGGGAGGTAAGTTTGAATGGAGAAACACTGGAGGAAGTAAAGTGTTTTAGATATCTGGGAGTGGATTTGGCAGCAGATGTCACCATGGAAATGGAAGTGAATCATAGGGTGGGAGAGGGGGCGAAAGTTCTGGGAGCATTGAAGAATGTATGGAAGTCGAGAACATTATCTCGGAAAGCACAAATGGGTATGTTTGAAGGAATAGTAGTTCCAACAATGTTATATGGTCGTGAGGCGTGGGCTATGGATAGAGTTGTGCGGAGGAGGGTGGATGTGGTGGAAATGAGATGTTTGAGGACAATATGTGGTGTGAGGTGGTTTGATCGAGTAAGTAATAATAGGGTAAGAGAGATGCGTGGTAATAAAAAGAGTGTGGTTGAGAGAGCAGAAGAGGGTGTTTTGAAATGGTTTGGTTACATGGAGAGAATGAGTGAGGAAAGATTGACCAAGAGGATATATGTGTCAGAGGTAGAGGGAACGAAGTGAAGTGGGAGACCAAATTGGAGGTGGAAAGATGGAGTGAAAAAGATTTTGAGTGATCGTGGCCTGAACATGCAGGAGGGTGAAAGGCGTGCAAGGAATAGAGTGAACTGGAATGATATGGTATAACGGGGTCGACGTGCTGTCAATGGATTGAGCCAGGGCATGTGAAGCATCTAGGGTAAACCATGGAAAGTTCTGTGGGGCCTGGATGTGGAAAGGGTGCTGTGGTTTCGGTGCATTATTACATGACAGGTAGAGACTGAGTGTGAACGAAAGTGGCCCTTGTTGTCTTTTCCTAGCGCTACGTTGCGCACATGAAGGGGTAGGATGTTGTTATTTCATGTGTGGCGGGTGGCGATGGGAATGAATAAATGCAGACTATGAATTATGTACATGTGTATATATGTATATGTCTGTGTGTGTATATATATGTATACGTTGAGATGTATAGGTATGTATATTTGCGTATGTAGGCGTGTATGTACATACATGTGTTTGTGGGTGGGTTGGGCCATTCTTTTCATCTGCTTCCTTCCGCTACCTCGCTAATGCGGGAGACAGCGGCAAAGCAAAATAAATAAAAATAAATAAATATTGAGTGAGCGGGTGAAGGGATGTACAGAGCATCAGATTGGGGAAGAGCAGTGTGGTTTCAGAAGTGGTAGAGGGTGTGGAAATCAGGTGTTTGCTTTGAAGAATGTATGTGAGAAATACTTAGAAAAACAAATGGATTTGTATGTGGCATTTATTGATCTGGAGAAGGCATATGATAGAGTTGATAAAGATGTTCTGTGGAAGGTATTAAGAGTATGTGGTGTGGGAGGTAAGTTGATAGAATCAGCAAAAAGTTTTTATCAAGGATGTAAGGAATGTGTACGAGTAGGTAGAGAGGAAAGTGATTGATTCCCAGTGAATGTCGGTTTGTGGTAAGGTTAATAGGTTCAGTAGAGTTGAGGGACAAGTCAAGTGGGAGGTAAGTTTGAATGGAGAAAAACTGGAGGAAGTGAAGTGTTTTAGATATCTGGGAGTGGATTTGGCAGTGAATGGAACCATGGAAACGGAAGTGAGTCGTAGGTTGGGGGAGGGGGCGAAGGTAGTGGGAGCATTGAAGAATGTGTAGAAGGCAGAAACATTACTCACAGAGCAAAAATGGGTATGTTTGAAGGAATAGTTGTTCCAACAATGTTATATGGTTGCGAGGCGTGGGCTATAGATAGGGTTGTATGGAGGAGGGTGGATGCATTGGAAATCAGATGTTTGAGGACAATATGTGGTGTGAGGTGGTTTGATTGAATAAGTAATGAAAGGGTAAGAGAGATGTGTGGAAATAAAGAGAGTATGGTTGAGAGAGCAGAAGAGGTTGTATTGAAATAGTTTGGTTACATGGAGAGAATGAGTGAGGAAAAAGTGACCAAGAGGATATATGTGTCAGAGATGGAGGGAATGAGAAGTGGTAGACCAAAGTGGAGGTGGAAGGATGGAGTGAAAAAGATTTTGAGCAATCGGGCCCTGAACATGCAGGAGGGTGAAAGGCGTGCAAGGATTAGAGTGAATTGGAACAATGTGGTATACTGTGGTCAATGTGATGTCAGTGGATTGAACCAGGGCATGTGAAGCATCTTGAGTAAACCATGGAAAGTTTTGTTAGGCTTGGATGTGGAAAGGGAGCTGTGGTTTCAGTGCATTACACGTGACAGCAAGAGAGTGAGTGTGAACAATTATGGCCTATTGTCTTTTCCTAGTGCTACCTCGCGAGGATGGAAGAAGTGATGCTATTTCATGTGCAGTGCGGTTGCGACGGGAATGAATAAAGGTATCAAGTACAAATATGTACATGTGTATATATATATACATGTCCGAGTATGTATATGTATATGTACATTGAAATGTATAGGTATATATATGTGCGTGTATGGACGTATATGTATATACATGTGTATGTGGGTGGGTTGGGCCATTCTTTCGTTTGTTTGTGCTACCTCTCCTACGTTAGCGAGGTAGCACAAGGAAACAGACAAAAGAAGGGCCCAACTCGGCCACATACACATGTATATACATACACGTCCACACATGCACATATACATTTATATTTATATTTATTTTGCTTTGTCGCTGTCTCCCGCGTTAGCGAGGTAGCGCAAGGAAACAGACGAAAGAATGGCCCAAGCCGCCCACATACACATGTATGTACATACACGTCCACACATGCAAATATACATACCTGTACATCTCAATGTACACATATATATATACACACACAGACATATACATATATGCACATGTCCATAATTCATACTGTCTGCCTTTATTTGTTCCCATCGCCACCTCGCCACACATGGAATAACAACACCCTCCCCCCTCATGTGTGCGAGGTAGCGCTAGGAAAGACACCAAAGGCCCCATTCGTTCACACTCAGTCTCTAGCTGTCATGTAATAATGCACCGAAACCACAGCTCCCTTTCCACATCCTGGCCCCACACACTTTGCATGGTTTACCCCAGACGCTTCACATGCCCTGGTTCAATCCATTGACAGCACGTCGACCCCGGTATACCACATCGTTCCAATTCACTTTATTCCTTCCACGCCTTTCACCCTCCTGCATGTTCAGGCCCCAATCACTCAAAATCTTTTTCACTCCATCTTTCCACCTCCAATATATATATATATTGTTGTTAGAAGCAGTGAAAAGTTTTTATCGAGGATGTAAGGCATGTGTGCGTGTAGGAAGAGAGGAAAGTGATTGGTTCTCAGTGAATGTAGGTTTGCGGCAGGGGTGTGTGATGTCTCCATGGTTGTTTAATTTGTTTATGGATGGGGTTGTTAGGGAGGTAAATGCAAGAGTTTTGGAAAGAGGGGCAAGTATGAAGTCTGTTGGGGATGAGAGAGCTTGGGAAGTGAGTCAGTTGTTGTTCGATGATGATACAGCGCTGGTGGCTGATTCATGTGAGAAACTGCAGAAGCTGGTGACTGAGTTTGGAAAAGTGTGTGGAAGAAGAAAGTTAAGAGTAAATGTGAATAAGAGCAAGGTTATTAGGTACAGTAGGGTTGAGGGTCAAGTCAATTGGGAGGTGAGTTTGAATGGAGAAAAACTGGAAGAAGTGAAGTGTTTTAGATATCTGGGAGTGGATCTGGCAGCGGATGGAACCATGGAAGCGGAAGTGGATCATAGGGTGGGGGAGGGGGCGAAAATCCTGGGGCCTTGAAGAATGTGTGGAAGTCGAGAACATTATCTCGGAAAGCAAAAATGAGTATGTTTGAAGGAATAGTGGTTCCAACAATGTTGTATGGTTGCGAGGCGTGGGCTATGGATAGAGTTGTGCGCAGGAGGATGGATGTGCTGGAAATGAGATGTTTGAGGACAATGTGTGGTGTGAGGTGGTTTGATCGAGTGAGTAACTTAAGGGTAAGAGAGATGTGTGGAAATAAAAAGAGCATGGTTGAGAGAACAGAAGAGGGTGTTTTGAAATGGTTTGGGCACATGGAGAGGATGATTGAGGAAAGATTGACCAAGAGGATATATGTGTCGGAGGTGGAGGGAACAAGGAGAAGAGGGAGACCAAATTGGAGGTGGAAAGATGGAGTGAAAAAGATTTTGTGTGATCGGGGCCTGAACTTGCAGGAGGGTGAAAGGAGGGCAAGGAATAGAGTGAATTGGAGCGATGTGGTATACAGCGGTTGACGTACTGTCAGTGGATTGAATTAGGGCATGTGAAGCGTCTGGGATAAACCATGGAAAGCTGTGTAGGTATGTATATTTGCGTGTGTGGACGTATGTATATACATGTGTATGGGGTGGGTTGGGCCATTTCTTTCGTCTGTTTCCTTGCGCTACCTCGCAAACGCGGGAGAAAGCGTTTGGGATAGGGGAGAAAGAATACTTCCCACGTATTCCCTGCGTGTCGTAGAAGGCGACTAAAAGGGGAGGGAGCGGGGGGCTGGAAATCCTCCCCTCTTGTTTTTTTTTTAATTTTCCAAAAAAAGGAACAGAGAAGGGGGCCAGTGAGAGGTTGCCCTCAGAGGCTCAGTCCTCTGTTCTTAACGCTACCTTGCTGATGCGGGAAATGGCGAATAGGTTGAAAAAAAAATATATGTATATATATATATATATATATATATATTAATATTTTTTTTTTTTTTTTTTTTTTTGCCGCTGTCTCCCGCGTTTGCGAGGTAGCGCAAGGAAACAGACGAAAGAAATGGCCCAACCCACCCCCATACACATGCCTTGATTCAATCCACTGACAGCACGTCAACCCCGGTATACCACATCGCTCCAATTCACTATTCTTTGCCCTCCTTTCACCCTCCTGCATGTTCAGGCCCCGATCACACAAAGTCTTTTTCACTCCATCTTTCCACCTCCAATTTGGTCTCCCTCTTCTGCTCGTTCCCTCCACCTCCGACACATATATCCTCTTGGTCAATCTTTCCTCACTCATTCTCTCCATGTGACCAAACCATTTCAAAACACCCTCTTCTGCTCTCTCAACCACGCTCTTTTTATTTCCACACATCTCTCTTACCCTTACGTTACTTACTCGATCAAACCACCTCACACCACACATTGTCCTCAAACATCTCATTTCCAGCACATCCATCCTCCTGCGCACAACTCTATCCATAGTCCACGCCTCGCAACCATACAACATTGTTGGAACCACTATTCCTTCAAACATGCCCATTTTTGCTTTCCGAGATAATGTTCTCGACTTCCACACATTCTTCAAGGCCCCCAGGATTTTCGCCCCCTCCCCACCCTATGATCCACTTCCGCTTCCATGGTTCCATCCGCTGCCAGATCCACTCTCAGATATCTAAAACACTTTACTTCCTCCAGTTTTTCTCCATTCAAACTCACCTCCCAATTGACTTGACCCTCAACCCTACTGTACCTAATAACCTTGCTCTTATTCACATTTACTCTTAACTTTCTTCTTCCACACACTTTACTAAACTCAGTCACCAGCTTCTGCAGTTTCTCACATGAATCAGCCACCAGCGCTGTATCATCAGCGAACAACAACTGACTCACTTCCCAAGCTCTCTCATCCCCAACAGACTTCATACTTGCCCCTCTTTCCAAAACTCTTGCATTCACCTCCCTAACAACCCCATCCATAAAAAAATTAAACAACCATGGAGACATCACACACCCCTGCCGCAAACCTACATTCTCTGAGAACCAATCACTTTCCTCTCTTCCTGCAGGTACACATGCCTTACATCCTCAATAAAAACTTTTCACTGCTTCTAACAACTTGCCTCCTACACCATATATTCTTAATACCTTCCACAGAGCATCTCTATCAACTCTATCATATGCCTTCTCCAGATCCATAAATGCTACATACAAATCCATTTGCTTTTCTAAGTATTTCTCACATACATTCTTCAAAGCAAACACCTGATCCACACATCCTCTACCACTTCTGAAACCACACTGCTCTTCCCCTATCCGATGCTCTGTACATGCCTTCACCCTCTCAATCAATACCCTCCCATATAATTTACCAGGAATACTCAACAAACTTATACCTCTGTAATTTGAGCACTCACTCTTATCCCCTTTGCCTTTGTACAATGGCACTATGCATGCTTTCCGCCAATCCTCAGGCACCTCACCATGAGTCATACATACATTAAATAACCTTACCAACCAGTCAATAATACAGTCACCCCCTTTTTTAATAGATTCCACTGCAATACCATCCAAACCTGCTGCCTTGCCGGCTTTCATCTTCCGCAAAGCTTTTACTACCTCTTCTCTGTTTACCAAATCATTTTCCCTAACCCTCTCACTTTGCACACCACCTCGACCAAAACACCCTATATATGCCACTCTATCATCAAACACATTCAACAAACCTTCAAAATACTCACTCCATCACCTTCTCACATCACCACTACTTGTTATCACCTCCCCATTTGCGCCCTTTACTGAAGTTCCCATTTGCTCCCTTGTCTTACGCACTTTATTTACCTCCTTCCAGAACATCTTTTTATTCTCCCTAAAATTTAATGATACTATCTCACCCCAACTCTTATTTGCCCTCTTTTTCACCTCTTGCACCTTTGTCTTGACCTCCTGTCTCTTTCTTTTTTACATCTCCCACTCAATTGCATTTTTTCCCTGCAAAAATCGTCCACATGCCTCTCTCTTCTCTTTCACTAATAATCTTACTACTTTATCCCACCACTCACTACCCTTTCTAATCAACCCACCTCCCACTTTTCTCATGCCACAAGCATCTTTTGCGCAATCCATCACTGATTCCCTAAATACATCCCATTCCTCCCCCACTCCCCTTACTTATATCTATTTTTTTTTCCAAAGGAAGGAACAGAGAAGGGGGCTGGATGAGGATGTTTCCTCAGAGGGCCAGTCCTCTGCTCTTAACGCTACCTCGCTGACGCGGGAAATGGCGAATAGTATGAAAGAAAGATATATATATATATATATATATATATATATATATATATATATATTATATATATATATATATATATTATATATATGTAAGGCAAAAGATGCTTGTGGCATGAGAAGAGTGGAGGTGGGTTGATTAGAAAGGGTAGTGAGTGGTGGGATGAAGAAGTAAGATTATTAGTGAAAGAGAAGAGAGAGGCATTTGGACGATTTTTGCAGGGAAAAAATGCAGTTGAGTGGGAGATGTATAAAAGAAAGAGACAGGAGGTCAAGAGGGTACAAGAGGTGAAAAAAAGGGCAAATGAGAGTTGGGGTGAGAGAGTATCATTAAATTTTAGGGAGAATAAAAAGATGTTCTGGAAGGAGGTAAATAAAGTGCGTAAGACAAGGGAGCAAATGGGAACTTAAGTGAAGGGCGGAAATGGGGAGGTGATAACAAGTAGTGGTGATTTGAGAAGGAGATGGAGTGAGTATTTTGAAGGTTTGTTGAATGTGTTTGATGATAGAGTGGCAGATATAGGGTGTTTTGGTCGAGGTGGTGTGCAAAGTGAGAGGGTTAGGGAAAATGATTTGGTAAACAGAGAAGAGGTAGTAAAAGCTTTGTGGAAGATGAAAGCCGGCAAGGCAGCAGGTTTGGATGGTATTGCAGTGGAATCTATTAAAAAAGGGGGTGACTGTATTATTGACTGGTTGGTAAGGTTTTTAATGTATGTATGACTCATGGTGAGGTGCCTGAGGATTGGCGGAATGCGTGCATAGTGCCATTGTACAAAGGCAAAGGGGATAAGAGTGAGTGCTCAAATTACAGAGGTATAAGTTTGTCGAGTATTCCTGGTAAATTATATGGGAGGGTATTGATTGAGAGGGTGAAGGCATGTACAGAGCATCAGATTGGGTAAGAGCAGTGTGGTTTCAGAAGTGGTAGAGGATGTGTGGATCAGGTGTTTGCTCTGAAGAATGTATGTGAGAAATACTTAGAAAAGCAAATGGATTTGTATGTAGCATTTATGGATCTGGAGAAGTCATATGATAGAGTTGATAGAGATGCTCTGTGGAAGGTATTAAGAATATATGGCGTAGGAGGCAAGTTGTTAGAAGCAGTGAAAAGTTTTTATCGAGGATGTAAGGCATGTGTACGTGTAGGAAGAGAGGAAAGTGATTGGTTCTCAGTGAATGTAGGTTTTGGCAGGGATGTGTGATGTCTCCATGTTTGTTTAATTTGTTTATGGATGGGGTTGTTATGGAGGTGAATGCAAGAGTTTTGGAAAGAGGGGCAAGTTTGAAGTCTGTTGTGGATGAGAGAGCTTGGGAAGTGAGTCAGTTGTTGTTCGCTGATGATACAGCGCTGGTGGCTGATTCATGTGAGAAACTGCAGAAGCTGGGGACTGAGTTTGGTAAAGTGTGTGAAAGAAGAAAGTTAAGAGTAAATGTTAATAAGAGCAAGGTTATTAGGTACAGTAGGGTTGAGGGTCAAGTCAATTGGGAGGTGAGTTTGAATGGAGAAAAACTGGAGGAAGTGAAGTGTTTTAGATATCTGGGAGTGGATCTGGCAGCGGATGGAACCATGGAAGCGGAAGTGAATCATAGGGTGGGAGAGGGGGCGAAAATCCTGGGAGCGTTGAAGAATGTGTGGAAATCGAGAACATTATCTGGGAAAGCAAAAATGGGTATGTTTGAAGGAATAGTGGTTCCAACAATGTTGTATGGTTGCGAGGCATGGGCTATGGATAGAGTTGTGCGCAGGGGGATGGATGTGCTGGAAATGAGATGTTTGAGGACAATGTGTGGTGTGAGGTGGTTTGATCAAGTAAGTAACGTAAGGGTAAGAGAGATGTGCGGAAATAAAAAGAGCGTGGTTGAGAGAGCAGAAGAGGGTGTTTTGAAATGGTTTAAGCACGTGGAGAGAATGAGTGAGGAAAGATTGACGAGGAGAAGTGGGAAACCAAATTGGAGGTGGAAAGATGGAGTGAAAAAGATTTTGTGTGACAGGGACTTGAACATGCAGGAGGGTGAAAGGAGGGTAAGGAATAGAGTGAATTGGATCGATGTGGTATACCGGGGTTGACGTGCTGTCAGTGGATTGAATCGGCATGTGAAGCGTCTGGGGTAAACCATGGAAAGTTGTGTGGGGACTGGATGTGGAAAGGGAGCTGTCGTTTCGGGCATTATTGCGTGACAGCTGGAGACTGTGAACGAATGGGGCCTTTGTTGTCTTTTCCTAATGCTTCCTCGCACACATGAGGGGGGAGGGGGATGGTATTCCATGTGTGGCGAGGTGGCAATGGAAATGAATAGGGGCAGACAGTGTGAATTGTGTGCATGGGTATATATGTATGTGTATGTGTGTGTTTATATATGTGTACATTGGGATGTATAGGTATGTATATTTGCGTGTGTGGGCGTGTGTGTGTGTACATTGTGTATGGGGTGGGTTGGGCCATTTTCTTTCGTCTGTTTCCTTGCGCTACCTCGCAAACGCGGGAGACAGCGACAAAGTAAAATAAAAAAAAATAATATTTGCTTTGCCGCTGTCTCCCGCGTTAGCGAGGTAGCGCAAGGAAACAGACGAAAGAATGGCCCAACCCACCCACATACACATGTATATACATACATGTCCACACACGCAAAATATACATACCTATACATCTCAATGTACGCGTATATATACACACACAGACATATACATATATACACATGTATATAATTCATAATGTCTGCCTTTATTTGTCCCCATCGCCACCCCGCCACACATGGAATAACAACCCCCTCCCCCCTCATGTGTGCGAGGTATCGTTAGGAAAAACACCAAAGGCCCCATTTGTTCCCACTCAGTCTCTAGCTGTCATGCAATAATGCACCGAAACCACAGCTCCCTTTCCACATCCAGGCCCCACACACTTTGCATGGTTTACCCCAGATGCTTCACATGCCCTGGTTCAATCCATTGACAGCAGGTCGACCCCGGTATACCACATTGTTCCAATTCACTCTATTCCTTGTATGCCTTTCACCCTCCTGCATGTTCAGGCCCCGATCACTCAAAATCTTTTTCACTCCATCTTTCCACCTCCAATTTGGTCTCCCACTTCTCGTTCCCTCCACCTCTGACACATATATCTTCTTGGTCAATCTTTCCTCAATCATTCTCTCCATGTGACCAAACCATTTCAAAACACCCTCTTCTGCTCTCTCAACCACACTCTTTTTATTTCCACACATCTCTCTCACCCTTACATTACTTACTCGATCAAACCACCTCACACCACATATTGTCCTCAAACATCTCATTTCCAGCACATCCACCCTCCTGCGCACAGCTCTATCCATAGCCCATGCCTCGCAACCATACAACATCGCTGGAACCACTATTCCTTCAAACATACCCACTTTTGCTTTCCGAGATAATGTTCTCGACTTCCAAACATTCTTCAAGGCTCCAAGAATTTTCGCCCCCTCCCCCACCCTATGATTCACTTCCGCTTCCATGGTTCCATCCGCTGCCAGATCCACTCCCAGATATCTAAAAACACTTCACTTCCTCCAGCTTTTCTCCATTCAAACTTACCTCCCAATTGACTTGACCCTCAACCCTACTGTACCTAATAACCTTGCTCTTATTCACATTTACTCTTAACTTTCTTCTTCCACACACTTTACCAAACGCAGTCACCAGCTTCTGCAGTTTCTTACATGAATCAGCCACCAGCGCTGTATCATCAGCGAACAAAAACTGACTCACTTCCCAAGCTCTCTCATCCACAACAAACTTCATACTTGCCCCTCTTTCCAAAACTCTTGCATTCACCTACGTAAAACCCCCATCCATAAACAAATTAAACAACCATGGAGACATCACACACCCCTGCCAGAAACCTACATTCACTGAGAACCAATCACTTTCCTCTCTTCCTACAGGTACACAAGCCTTACATCCTCGGTAAAACTTTTCACTGCTTCTAACAACTTGCCTTCCACACCATATAAATATATATTTATTTTTATTTTATTATACTTTGTCGCTGTCTCCCGCGTTTGCGAGGTAGCGCAAGGAAACAGACAAAAGAAATGGCCCAACCCCCCCCATACACATGTATATACATACGTCCACACACGCAAATATACATACCTACACAGCTTTCCATGGTTTACCCCAGACGCTTCACATGCCTTGATTCAATCCACTGACAGCACGTCAACCCCGGTATACCACATCGCTCCAATTCACTCTATTCCTTGCCCTCCTTTCACCCTCCTGCATGTTCAGGCCCCGATCACACAAAATCTTTTTCACTCCATCTTTCCACCTCCAATTTGGTCTCCCTCTTCTCCTCGTTCCCTCCACCTCCGACACATATATCCTCTTGGTCAATCTTTCCTCACTCATTCTCTCCATGTGCCCAAACCACTTCAAAACACCCTCTTCTGCTCTCTCAACGACGCTCTTTTTATTTCCACACATCTCTCTTACCCTTACGTTACTCACTCGATCAAACCACCTCACACCACACATTGTCCTCAAACATCTCATTTCCATCACATCCATCCTCCTGCGGACAACTCTATCCATAGCCCACGCCTCGCAACCATACAACATTGTTGGAACCACTATTCCTTCAAACATACCCATTTTTGCTTTCCGAGATAATGTTCTCGACTTCCACACATTCTTTAAGGCCCCCAGAATTTTCGCCCCCTCCCCCACCCTATGATCCACTTCTGCTTCCATGGTTCCATCCGCTGCCAGATCCACTCCCAGATATCTAAAACACTTCACTTCCTCCAGTTTTTCTCCATTCAAACTCACCTCCCAATTGACTTGACCCTCAACCCTACTGTACCTAATAACCTTGCTCTTATTCACATTTACTCTTAACTTTCTTCTTCCACACACTTTACCAAACTCAGTCACCAGCTTCTGCAGTTTCTCACATGAATCAGCCACCAGCGCTGTATCATCAGCGAACAACAACTGACTCACTTCCCAAGCTCTCTCATCCCCAACAGACTTCATACTTGCCCCTCTTTCCAAAACACTTGCATTTACCTCCCTAACAACCCCATCCATAAACAAATTAAACAACCATGGAGACATCACACACCCCTGCCGCAAACCTACATTCACTGAGAACCAGTCACTTTCCTCTCTTCCTACACGTACTTATGCCTTACATCCTCGATAAAAACTTTTCACTGCTTCTAACAACTTTCCTCCCACACCATATATTCTTAATACCTTCCACAGAGCATCTCTATCAACTCTATCATATGCCTTCTCCAGATCCATAAATGCTACATACAAATCCATTTGCTTTTCTAAGTATTTCTCACATACATTCTTCAAAGCAAACACCTGATCCACACATCCTCTACCACTTCTGAAACCACACTGCTCTTACCCAATCTGATGCTCTGTACATGCCTTCACCCTCTCAATCAATACCCTTCCATATAATTTACCAGGAATACTCAACAAACTTATACCTCTGTAATTTGAGCACTCACTCTTATCCCCTTTGCCTTTGTACAATGGCACTATGCATGCATTCCGCCAATCCTCAGGCACCTCACCATGAGTCATACATACATTACATAACCTTACCAACCAGTCAACAATACAGTCACCCCCTTTTTTAATAAATTCCACTGCAATACCATCCAAACCTGCTGCCTTGCCGGCTTTCATCTTCCGCAAAGCTTTCACTACCTCTTCTCTGTTTACCAAATCATTTTCCCTAACCCTCTCACTTTGCACACCACCTCGACCAAAACACCCTATATCTGCCACACTATCATCAAACACATTCAACAAACCTTCAAAATACTCACTCCATCTCCTTTTCACATCACCACTACTTGTTATCACCTCCCCACTTGCGCCCTTCACCGAAGTTCCCATTTGCTCCCTTGTCTTACGCACTTTATTTACCTCCTTCCAGAACATCTTTTTATTCTCCCTAAAATTTAATGATACTCTCTCACCCCAATTCTCATTTGACCTTTTTTTCACCTCTTGCACCTTTCTCTTGACCTCCTGTCTGTTTCTTTTATACATCTCCCACTCAGTTGCATTTTTTCCCTGCAAAAATCGTCCAAATGCCTCTCTCTTCTCTTTCACTAATACTCTTACTTCTTCATCCCACCACTCACTACCCTTTCTAATCAAACCACCTCTGTGGAAGGTATTAAGAATATATGGTGTGGGAGGAAAGTTGTTAGAAGCAGTGAAAAGTTTTTATCGAGGATGTAAGGCATGTGTATGTGTAGGAAGAGAGGAAAGTGATTGGTTCTCAGTGAATGTAGGTTTGCGGCAGGGGTGTGTGATGTCTCCATGGTTGTTTAATTTGTTTATGGATGGGGTTGTTAGGGAGGTAAATGCAAGAGTTTTGGAAAGAGGGGCAAGTATGAAGTCTGTTGGGGATGAGAGAGCTTGGGAAGTGAGTCAGTTGTTGTTCGCTGATGATACAGCGCTGGTGGCTGATTCATGTGAGAAACTGCAGAAGCTGGTGACTGAGTTTGGAAAAGTGTGTGGAAGAAGAAAGTTAAGAGTAAATGTGAATAAGAGCAAGGTTATTAGGTACAGTAGGGTTGAGGGTCAAGTCAATTGGGAGGTGAGTTTGAATGGAGAAAAACTGGAGGAAGTGAAGTGTTTTAGATATCTGGGAGTGGATCTGGCAGCGGATGGAACCATGGAAGCGGAAGTGGATCATAGGGTGGGGGAGGGGGCGAAAATCCTGGGGGCCTTGAAGAATGTGTGGAAGTCGAGAACATTATCTCGGAAAGCAAAAATGAGTATGTTTGAAGGAATGGTGGTTCCAACAATGTTGTATGGTTGCGAGGCGTGGGCTATGGATAGAGTTGTGCGCAGGAGGATGGATGTGCTGGAAATGAGATGTTTGAGGACAGTGTGTGGTGTGAGGTGGTTTGATCGAGTGAGTAACGTAAGGGTAAGAGAGATGTGTGGAAATAAAAAGAGCGTGGTTGAGAGAGCAGAAGAGAGTGTTTTGAAGTGGTTTGGGCACATGGAGAGGATGAGTGAGGAAAGATTGACCAAGAGGATATATGTGTCGGAGGTGGAGGGAACAAGGAGAAGAGGGAGACCAAATTGGAGGTGGAAAGATGGAGTGAAAAAGATTTTGTGTGATCGGGGCCTGAACATGCAGGAGGGTGAAAGGAGGGCAAGGAATAGAGTGAATTGGAGCGATGTGGTATACCGGGGTTGACGTGCTGTCAGTGGATTGAAGCAGGGCATGTGAAGCGTCTGGGGTAAACCATGGAAAGCTGTGTAGGTATGTATATTTGCGTGTGTGGACGTATGTATATACATGTGTATGGGGGGGGGTTGGGCCATTTCTTTCTTCTGTTTCCTTGCGCTACCTCGCAAACGCGGGAGACAGCGACAAAGTATAATAGAATAAATAAATAAATATATATATATATATATATATATATATATATATATATTTCTTATTTTTTTTATTTTGCTTTGTCGCTGTCTCCCGCGTTTGCGAGGCAGCACAAGGAAACAGACGAAAGAAATGGCCCAACCCACCCCCATACACATGTATATACATACACGTCCCCACACCCAAATATACATACCCATACATCTCAATGTACACATATATATACACACACAGACACATACATATATACACATACACACAATTCACACTGTCTGCCTTTATTCATTCCCATCGCCACCTCGCCACACATGGAATGAAATCCCCCTCCCCCCTCATGTGTGCGAGGTAGTGCTAGGAAAAGACGACAAAGGCCCCATTCGTTCACACTCAGTCTCTAGCTGTCATGCAATAATGCCTGAAACCACAGCTCCCTTTCCACATCCTGGCCCCACAGAACTTTCCATGGTTTACCGCGGACGCTTCACATGCCCTGATTCAATCCATTGACAGCACGTCTACCCCGGTATACCACATTGATCCAATTCACTCTATTCCTTGCCCGCCTTTCACCCTTCTGCATGTTCAGGCCCCAATCACTCAAAATTTTTTTCACTCCATCTTTCCACCTCCAATTTGCTCTCCCACTTCTCCTCTTTCCCTCCACCTCCGACACATGTATCCTCTTGGTAAATCTTTCCTTACTCATTTGTCCATGTGCCCAAACCATTTCAAAACACCCTCTTCTGGTCTCTCAACCATGCTCTTTTTATTTCCACATATCTCTCTTACCCTTACATTACTTACTCGATCAAACCACCTCACACCACATATTGTCCTCAAACATCTCATTTTCAGCACATCCACCCTCCTGCGCACAACTCTATCCATAGCCCATGCCTCGCAACCATACAACATTGTTGGAACCACTATTCCTTCAAACATACCCATTTTTGCTTTCTGAGATAATGTTCTCGACTTCCACACATTCTTCAAGGCTCCCAGGATTTTCGCCCCCTCCCTCACCCTCTGATTCACTTCCGCTTCCATGATTCCATCCGTTGCCAGATCCACTCCCAGGTATCTAAAACACTTTACTTCCTTCAGTGTTTCTCCATTCAAATTTACCTCCCAATTGACTTGACCCTCAACCCTACTGTACCTAATAACCTTGCTCTTATTCACATTTACTCTTAACTTTCTTCTTTCACACACTTTACCTAACTCAGTCACCATCTTCTGCAGTTTCTCACATGAATCAGCCACCAGCGCTGTATCATCAGCGAACAACAACTGACTCACTTCCCAAGCTCTCTCATCCCCAAGAGACTGCATACTTGCCCCTCTTTCCAAAACTCTTGCATTCACCTCCCTAACAACCCCAACCATAAACAAATGAAACAACCATGGAGACATCACACACCCCTGCCGGAAACGTACATTCACTGAGAGCCAATCACTTTCCTCTCTTCCTACACATACATGTGCCTTACATCCTCGATAAAAACTTTTCACTGCTTCTAACAACTTGCCTCCCACACCATATATTCTTAGTAGCTTCCACAGAGCATCTCTATGAGCTCTATCATATATATATATATATATATATATATATATATATAATATATATATATATATATATATTATTATTTATATTATTATACTTTGTCGCTGTCTCCCGCGTTTGCGAGGTAGCGCAAGGAAACAGACGAAAGAAATGGCCCAACCTCCCCCCATACACATGTATATACATACGTCCACACACGCAAATATACATACCTACACATCTTTCCATAGTTTACCCCAGACGCTTCACATGCCTTGATTTAATCCACTGACAGCACGTCAACCCCGGTATACCACATCGCTCCAATTCACTCTATTCCTTGCCCTCCTTTCACCCTCCTGCATGTTCAGGCCCCGATCACACAAAATCTTTTTCACTCCATCTTTCCACCTCCAATTTGGTCTCCCTCTTCTCCTCTTTCCCTCCACCTCCGACACATATATCCTCTTGGTCAGTCTTTCCTCATTCATTCTCTCCATGTGCCCAAACCACTTCAAAACACCCTCTTCTGCTCTCTCAACCACGCTCTTTTTATTTCCACACATCTCTCTTACCCTTACGTTACTCACTCGATCAAACCACCTCACACCACACATTGTCCTCAAACATCTCATTTCCAGCACATCCATCCTCCTGCGCACAACTCTATCCATAGCCCACGCCTCGCAACCATACAACATTGTTGGAACCACTATTCCTTCAAACATACCCATTTTTACTTTCCGAAATAATGTTCTCGACTTCCACACATTCTTCAAGGCTCCCAGAATTTTCGCCCCCTCCCCCACCCTATGATCCACTTCCGCTTCCATGGTTCCATCCGCTGCCAGATCCACTCCCAGATATCTAAAACACTTCACTTCCTCCAGTTTTTCTCCATTCAAACTCACCTCCCAATTGACTTGACCCTCAACCCTACTGTACCTAATAACCTTGCTCTTATTCACATTTACTCTTAACTTTCTTCTTCCACACACTTTACCAAACTCAGTCACCAGCTTCTGCAGTTTCTCACATGAATCAGCCACCAGCGCTGTATCATCAGCGAACAACAACTGACTCACTTCCCAAGCTCTCTCATCCCCAACAGACTTCATACTTGTGCCCCTCTTTTCAAAACTCTTGCATTCACCTCCCTAACAACCCCATCCATAAACAAATTAAACAACCATGGAGACATCACACACTTCTGCCGCAAACCTACATTCACTGAGAACCAATCACTTTCCTCTCTTCCTACACGTACACATTCCTTACATCCTCGATAAAAACTTTTCACTGCTTCTAACAACTTGCCTCCCACACCATATATTCTTAATACCTTCCACAGAGCATCTCTATCAACTCTATCATATGCCTTCTCCAGATCCATAAATGCTACATACAAATCCATTTGCTTTTCTAAGTATTTCTCACATACATTCTTCAAAGCAAACACCTGATCCACACATCCTCTTCCACTTCTGAAACCACACTGCTCTTCCCCAATCTGATGCTCTGTACATGCCTTCACCCTCTCAATCAATACCCTCCCATATAATTTACCAGGAATACTCAACAAACTTATACCTCTGTAATTTGAGCACTCACTCTTATCCCCTTTCCCTTTGTAGAATGGCACTATGCACGCATTCCGCCAATCCTCAGGCACCTCACCATGAGTCATACATACATTAAATAACCTTACCAACCAGTCAACAATACAGTCACCCCCTTTTTTAATAAATTCCACTGCAATACCATCCAAACCTGCTGCCTTGCCGGCGTTCATCATCCGCAAAGCTTTCACTACCTCTTCTCTGTTTACCAAATCATTTTCCCTAACCCTCTCACTTTGCACACCACCTCGACCAAAACACCCTATATCTGCCACTCTATCATCAAACACATTCAACAAACCTTCAAAATACTCACTCCATCTCCTTCTCACATCACCACTACTTGTTATCACCTCCCCACTTGCGCCCTTCACCGAAGTTCCCATTTGCTCCCTTGTCTTACGCACTTTATTTACCTCCTTCCAGAACATCTTTTTATTCTCCCTAAAATTTAATGATACTCTCTCACCCCAATTCTCATTTGACCTTTTTTTCACCTCTTGCACCTTTCTCTTGACCTCCTGTCTGTTTCTTTTATACATCTCCCACTCAATTTCATTTTTTCCCTGCAAAAATTGTCCAAATGCCTCTCTCTTCTCTTTCACTAATACTCTTACTTCTTCATCCCACCACTCACTACCCTTTCTAATCAAACCACCTCTGTGGAAGGTATTAAGAATATATGGTGTGGGAGGAAAGTTGTTAGAAGCAGTGAAAAGTTTTTATCGAGGATGTTAGGCATATGTATGTGTAGGAAGAGAGGAAAGTGATTGGTTCTCAGTGAATGTAGGTTTGCGGCAGGGGTGTGTGATGTCTCCATGGTTGTTTAATTTGTTTATGGATGGGGTTGTTAGGGAGGTAAATGCAAGAGTTTTGGAAAGAGGGGCAAGTATGAAGTCTGTTGGGGATGAGAGAGCTTGGGAAGTGAGTCAGTTGTTGTTCGCTGATGATACAGCGCTGGTGGCTGATTCATGTGAGAAACTGCAGAAGCTGGTGACTGAGTTTGGAAAAGTGTGTGGAAGAAGAAAGTTAAGAGTAAATGTGAATAAGAGCAAGGTTATTAGGTACAGTAGGGTTGAGGGTCAAGTCAATTGGGAGGTGAGTTTGAATGGAGAAAAACTGGAGGAAGTGAAGTGTTTTAGATATCTGGGAGTGGATCTGGCAGCGGATGGAACCATGGAAGCAGAAGTGGATCATAGGGTGGGGGAGGGGGCAAAAATCCTGGAGGCCTTGAAGAATGTGTGGAAGTCGAGAACATTATCTCGGAAAGCAAAAATGAGTGTGTTTGAAGGAATGGTGGTTCCAACAATGTTGTATGGTTGCGAGGTGTGGGCTATGGATAGAGTTGTGCGCAGGAGGATGGATGTGCTGGAAATGAGATGTTTGAGGACAGTGTGTGGTGTGAGGTGGTATGATCGAGTGAGTAACGTAAGGGTAAGAGAGATGTGTGGAAATAAAAAGAGCGTGGTTGAGAGAGCAGAAGAGGGTGTTTTGAAGTGGTTTGGGCACATGGAGAGGATGAGTGAGGAAAGATTGACCAAGAGGATATATGTGTCGGAGGTGGAGGGAACAAGGAGAAGAGGGAGACCAAATTGGAGGTGGAAAGATGGAGTGAAAAAGATTTTGTGTGATCGGGGCCTGAACATGCAGGAGGGTGAAAGGAGGGCAAGGAATAGAGTGAATTGGAGCGATGTGGTATACCGGGGTTGACGTGCTGTCAGTGGATTGAAGTAGGGCATGTGAAGCGTCTGGGGTAAACCATGGAAAGCTGTGTAGGTATGTATATTTGCGTGTGTGGACGTATGTATATACATGTGTATGGGGGGGTTGGGCCATTTCTTTCGTCTGTTTCCTTGCGCTACCTCGCAAACGCGGGAGACAGCGACAAAGTATAATAGAATAAATAAATAAATATATATATATATATATATATATATATATATAATATATATTATATATAATATTTCTTATTTTTTTTATTTTGCTTTGTCGCTGTCTCCCGCGTTTGCGAGGCAGCACAAGGAAACAGACGAAAGAAATGGCCCAACCCACCCCCATACACATGTATATACATACACGTCCCCACACCCAAATATACATACCCATACATCTCAATGTACACATATATATACACACACAGACACATACATATATACACATACACACAATTCACACTGTCTGCCTTTATTCATTCCCATCGCCACCTCGCCACACATGGAATGAAATCCCCCTCCCCCCTCATGTGTGCGAGGTAGCGCTAGGAAAAGACGACAAAGGCCCCATTCGTTCACACTCAGTCTCTAGCTGTCATGCAATAATGCCTGAAACCACCGCTCCCTTTCCACATCCAGGCCCCACAGAACTTTCCATGGTTTACCGCGGATGCTTCACATGCCCTGATTCAATCCATTGACAGCACGTCTACCCCGGTATACCACATTGATCCAATTCACTCTATTCCTTGCCCGCCTTTCACCCTTCTGCATGTTCAGGCCCCGATCACTCAAAATTTTTTTCACTCCATCTTTCCACCTCCAATTTGCTCTCCCACTTCTCCTCTTTCCCTCCACCTCCGACACATGTATCCTCTTGGTAAATCTTTCCTTACTCATTCTCTCCATGTGCCCAAACCATTTCAAAACACCCTCTTCTGGTCTCTCAACCATGCTCTTTTTATTTCCACATATCTCTCTTACCCTTACATTACTTACTCGATCAAACCACCTCACACCACATATTGTCCTCAAACATCTCATTTCCAGCACATCCACCCTCCTGCGCACAACTCTATCCATAGCCCATGCCTCGCAACCATACAACATTGTTGTAACCACTATTCCTTCAAACATACCCATTTTTGCTTTCTGAGATAATGTTCTCGACTTCCACACATTCTTCAAGGCTCCCAGGATTTTCGCCCCCTCCCTCACCCTCTGATTCACTTCCGCTTCCATGATTCCATCCGTTGCCAGATCCACTCCCAGGTATCTAAAACACTTTACTTCCTTCAGTTTTTCTCCATTCAAATTTACCTCCCAATTGACTTGACCCTCAACCCTACTGTACCTAATAACCTTGCTCTTATTCACATTTACTCTTAACTTTCTTCTTTCACACACTTTACCTAACTCAGTCACCATCTTCTGCAGTTTCTCACATGAATCAGCCACCAGCGCTGTATCATCAGCGAACAACAACTGACTCACTTCCCAAGCTCTCTCATCCCCAAGAGACTGCATACTTGCCCCTCTTTCCAAAACTCTTGCATTCACCTCCCTAACAACCCCAACCATAAACAAATGAAACAACCATGGAGACATCACACACCCTGCCATTCACTGAGAGCCAATCACTTTCCTCTCTTCCTACACATACATGTGCCTTACATCCTCGATAAAAACTTTTCACTGCTTCTAACAACTTGCCTCCCACACATTCTTAGTAGCCTCCACAGAGCATCTCTATCAGCTCTATCATATATATATATATATATATATATATATATATATATATATATATATATATATATATATATATATATATATATATAAAATATATATATATTATTTATATTATTATACTTTGTCGCTGTCTCCCGCGTTTGCGAGGTAGCGCAAGGAAACAGACGAAAGAAATGGCCCAACCTCCCCCCATACACATGTATATACATACGTCCACACACGCAAATATACATACCTACACATCTTTCCATAGTTTACCCCAGACGCTTCACATGCCTTGATTTAATCCACTGACAGCACGTCAACCCCGGTATACCACATCGCTCCAATTCACTCTATTCCTTGCCCTCCTTTCACCCTCCTGCATGTTCAGGCCCCTATCACACAAAATCTTTTTCACTCCATCTTTCCACCTCCAATTTGGTATCCCTCTTCTCCTCGTTCCCTCCACCTCCGACACATATATCCTCTTGGTCAGTCTTTCCTCACTCATTCTCTCCATGTGCCCAAACCACTTCAAAACACCCTCTTCTGCTCTCTCAACCACGCTCTTTTTATTTCCACACATCTCTCTTACCCTTACGTTACTCACTCGATCAAACCACCTCACACCACACATTGTCCTGAAACATCTCATTTCCAGCACATCCATCCTCCTGCGCACAACTCTATCCATAGCCCACGCCTCGCAACCATACAACATTGTTGGAACCACTATTCCTTCAAACATACCCATTTTTGCTTTCCGAAATAATGTTCTCGACTTCCACACATTCTTCAAGGCCCCAGAATTTTCGCCCCCTCCCCCACCCTATGATCCACTTCCGCTTCCATGGTTCCATCCGCTGCCAGATCCACTCCCAGATATCTAAAACACTTCACTTCCTCCAGTTTTTCTCCATTCAAACTCACCTCCCAATTGACTTGACCCTCAACCCTACTGTACCTAATAACCTTGCTCTTATTCACATTTACTCTTAACTTTCTTCTTCCACACACTTTACCAAACTCAGTCACCAGCTTCTGCAGTTTCTCACATGAATCAGCCACCAGCGCTGTATCATCAGCGAACAACAACTGACTCACTTCCCAAGCTCTCTCATCCCCAACAGACTTCATACTTGCGCCTCTTTCCAAAACTCTTGCATTCACCTCCCTAACAACCCCATCCATAAACAAATTAAACAACCATGGAGACATCACACACTCCTGCCGCAAACCTACATTCACTGAGAACCAATCACTTTCCTCTCTTCCTACACGTACACATTCCTT
Source organism: Panulirus ornatus (assembly GCF_036320965.1). NCBI lineage: Eukaryota > Metazoa > Arthropoda > Malacostraca > Decapoda > Palinuridae > Panulirus > Panulirus ornatus. The sequence goes on from NC_092259.1 coordinate 19,417,329, forward strand.
ACATCCTCGATAAAAACTTTTCACTGCTTCTAACAACTTGCCTCCCACACCATATATTCTTAATACCTTCCACAGAGCATCTCTATCAACTCTATCATATGCCTTCTCCAGATCCATAAATGCTACATACAAATCCATTTGCTTTTCTAAGTATTTCTCACATACATTCTTCAAAGCAAACACCTGATCCACACATCCTCTTCCACTTCTGAAACCACACTGCTCTTCCCCAATCTGATGCTCTGTACATGCCTTCACCCTCTCAATCAATACCCTCCCATATAATTTACCAGGAATACTCAACAAACTTATACCTCTGTAATTTGAGCACTCACTCTTATCCCCTTTGCCTTTGTAGAATGTCACTATGCAAGCATTCCGCCAATCCTCAGGCACCTCACCATGAGTCATACATACATTAAATAACCTTACCAACCAGTCAACAATACAGTCACCCCCTTTTTTAATAAATTCCACTGCAATACCATGCAAACCTGCTGCCTTGCCGCTTTCATCTTCCGCAAAGCTTTTACTACCTCTTCTCTGTTTACCAAATCATTTTCCCTAACCCTCGCACTTTGCACACCACCTCGACCAAAACACCCTATATCTGCCACTCTATCATCAAACACATTCAACAAACCTTCAAAATACTCACTCCATCTCCTTCTCACATCACCACTACTTGTTATCACCTCCCCATTTGCGCCCTTCACTGAAGTTCCCATTTGCTCTCTTGTCTTACGCACTTTATTTACCTGCTTCCAGAACATCTTTTTATTCTCCCTAAAATTTAATGATACTTTCTCACCCGAACTCTCATTTGCCCTTTTTTTTCACCTCTTGCACCTTTCTCTTGACCTCCTGTCTCTTTCTTTTATACGTCTCCCACTCAATTGCATTTTTTCCCTGCAAAAATCGTCCAAATGCCTCTCTCTTCTCTTTCACTAATACTCTTACTTCTTCATCCCACCACTCACTACCCTTTCTAATCAACCCACCTCCCACTCTTCTCATGCCACAAGCATCTTTTGTGCAATCCATCACTGATTCCCTAAATAAATCCCATTCCTCCCCCACTCCCCTTACTTCCATTGTTCTCACCTTTTTCCATTCTGTACTCAGTCTCTCCTGGTACTTCCTCACACAAGTCTCCTTCCCAAGCTCACTTACTCTCACCACCCTCTTCACCCCAACAATCACTCTTCTTTTCTGAAAACCCATACAAATCTTCACCTTAGCCTCCACAAGATAATGATCAGACATCTCTCCAGTTGCACCTCTCAGCACATTAACATATATTTATATATATATATATATATATATATATATATATATATATATATATATTATATATATCCTTTCTTTTTTTTTTTTTCTTCCTAAAGGGCTCAAGCATGATGGGTCTGGCATTCCTCGATTTGTGTCCTTTGCACGTCGGTTGAAGGTGCCTAATTTTGCCAGGATCCATGAACGTGCCTTTAACCGAATGGAGGCACTGGATGATTACGTTGATAAAAAACGGAAGCGAACAGATACCATTGGCAGTGCAACAAAGAAACCTGAGGTATGTTTTGAGTTGATATTCTTAATTGATTTTTTTTCACTGCACTTCACAAGGGTTATGCTCGTAGTAAGTGCATATCTTTTTTTTTTTTCTTTGTCGCTGTCTCCCGCGTTTGCGAGGTAGCGCAAGGAAACGGACGAAAGAAATGGCCCAACCCACCCCCATACACATGTATATACATACGTCCACACACGCAAATATACATACCTACACAGCTTTCCATGGTTTACCCCAGACGCTTCACATGCCTTGATTCAATCCACTGACAGCACGTCAACCCCGGTATACCACATCGCTCCAATTCACTCTATTCCTTGCCCTCCTTACACCCTCCTGCATGTTCAGGCCCCGATCACACAAAATCTTTTTCACTCCATCTTTCCACCTCCAATTTGGTCTCCCCTTCTCCTCGTTCCGTCCACCTCCGACACATATATCCTCTTGGTCAATCTTTCCTCACCCATTCTCTCCATGTGCCCAAACCATTTCAAAACACCCTCTTCTGCTCTCTCAACCACGCTCTTTTTATTTCCACACATCTCTCTTACCCTTACGTTACTTACTCGATCAAACCACCTCACACCACACATTGTCCTCAAACATCTCATTTCCAGTACATCCATCCTCCTGCGCACAACTCTATCCATAGCCCACGCCTCGCAACCATACAACATTGTTGGAACCACTATTCCTTCAAACATACCCATTTTTGCTTTCCGAGATAATGTTCTCGACTTCCACACATTCTTCAAGGCTCCCAGAATTTTTGCCCCCTCCCCCACCCTCTGATCCACTTCCGCTTCCATGGTTCCATCCGCTGCCAGATCTACTCCCAGATATCTAAAACGCTTCACTTCCTCCAGTTTTTCTCCATTCAAACTCACCTCCCAATTGACTTGACCCTCAACCTTACTGTACCTAATAACCTTGCTCTTATTCACATTTACTCTTAACTTTCTTCTTTCACACACTTTACCAAACTCAGTCGCCAGCTTCTGCAGTTTCTCACATGAATCAGCCACCAGCGCTGTATCATCAGCGAACAACAACTGACTCACTTCCCAAGCTCTCTCATCCCCAACAGACTTCATACTTGCCCCTCTTTCCAAAACTCTTGCATTCACCTCCCTAACAACCCCATCCATAAACAAATTAAACAACCATGAAGACATCACACACCCCTGCCGCAAACCTACATTCACTGAGAACCAATCACTTTCCTCTCTTCCTACACGTACACATGCCTTACATCCTCGATAAAAACTTTTCACTGCTTCTAACAACTTGCCTCCCACACCATATATTCTTAATGCCTTCCACAGAGCATCTCTATCAACTCTATCATATGCCTTCTCCAGATCCATAAATGCTACATACAAATCCATTTGCTTTTCTAAGTATTTCTCACATACATTCTTCAAAGCAAACACCTGATCCACACATCCTCTACCACTTCTGAAACCATACTGCTCTTCCCCAATCTGATGCTCTGTACATGCTTTCACCCTCTCAATCATTACCCTCCCATATAATTTACCAGGAATACTCAACAAACTTATACTCTGTAATTTGAGCACTCACTCTTATCCCCTTTGCCTTTGTACAATGGCACTATGCACGCATTCCGCCAATCCTCAGGCACCTCACCATGAGTCATACATATATTAAATAACCTTACCAACCAGTCAACAATACAGTCACCCCCTTTTTTTAATAAATTCCACTGCAATACCATCCAAACCCGCTGCCTTGCCGGCTTTCATCTTCCGCAAAGCTTTTACTACCTCTTCTCTGTTTACCAAATCATTTTCCCTAACCCTCTCATTTTGCACACCACCTCGACCAAAACACCCTATATCTGCCACTCTATCATCAAACACATTCAACAAACCTTCAAAATACTCACTCCATCTCCTTCTCACATCACCACTACTTGTTATCACCTCCCCATTTGCGCCCTTCCCTGAAGTTCCCATTTGCTCCCTTGTCTTACGCACTTTATTTACCTCCTTCCAGAACATCTTTTTATTCTCCCTAAAATTTAATGATACTCTCTCACCCCAACTCTCATTTGCCCTTTTTTTCACCTCTTGCACCTTTCTCTTGACCTCCTGTCTCTTTCTTTTATACGTCTCCCACTCAGTTGCATTTTTTCCCTGCAAAAATCGTCCAAATGCCTCTCTCTTCTCTTTCACTGATACTCTTACTTCCTCATCCCACCACTCACTACCCTTTCTAATCAACCCACCTCTCACTCTTCTCATGCCACAAGCATCTTTTGCTCAATCCATCACTGATTCTCTAAATACATCCCATTCCTCCCCCACTCCCCTTACTTCCATTGTTCTCACCTTTTTCCATTCTGTACTCAGTCTCTCCTGGTACTTCCTCACACAAGTCTCCTTCCCAAGCTCACTTACTCTCACCACCCACTTCACCCCAACATTCACTCTTCTTTTCTGAAAACCCATACAAATCTTCACCTTAGTCTCCACAAGATAATGATCAGACATCCCTCCAGTTGCACCTCTCAGCACATTAACATCCAAAAGTCTCTTTCGCATGCCTGTCAATTAACACGTAATCCAATAACGCTCTCTGGCCATCTCTCCTACTTACATAAGTATACTTATGTATATCTCGCTTTTTAAACCAGGTATTCCCAATCATCAATCCTTTTTCAGCACATAAATCTACAAGCTCTTCACCATTTCCATTTACAACACTGAACACCCCATGTATACCAATTATTCCCTCAACTGCCACATTACTCACCTTTGCATTCAAATCACCCATCACTATAACCCGGTCTCGTGCATCAAAACCACTAACACACTCATTCAGCTGCTCCCAAAACATATGATCTACAAGTTATATTAACTGCATCAAAGTGGTCTAGATTTTTCATTTGTTACTTCAGCTTGATGTTAGAGAGTCAATAGGCCTTAAGCCTATGTACCCAACCATCTTGCTTGTTGGAAGTGTAAATTATAATGAAATTCTTCAAGTGTGTGAATATCTGCCACAGGGTCATAACACTCATCTAAGCAGAGATCTTCTCTTTACAGTAGTTCATTATACAGTGCAGGGAATGGCTCAAATCCTCCCACACAAACAGTGATGGGGTTGAGGCTCCCTGTTTTCTACTGTAAGGAATGTGGAGTTTATTTTCCAACCACCAAACCATTACAGTCATTTTGCATAGGTTTTCACCTATACTGTAATGCCCTGCACTGTACCTACACAGTATCACCCTCAGTAGTTCATTATGTCACATCCTCTTGCTCATTGCTCCTTATTTGTAATACCCATTGTCAACAACAACTATGGCATTTTAGAAGTACTGACAGTAATGAATTACAAAAATTGGAATATTATTTTTTTTGGAGAATCACAGCCACTGCATAGGTGATGATTGTCTTTGCCAATAGTTATGCAAAAGTTTTGTTGTGGTCGTAAAGGTTGTATCCCATTATCCTCATCTTCGTCTAACCATACTTCATTTCTTTTGTTCTAAGGCCACTTGAGCAAGACAGATAATCAGATCTGGAAAAAACTCCTTTCACAGAACCTTAGACCTCATTACCATGATACCTAGCCACTGAACTCCATACCCCAGTCTGTGTTAACATGAAAATTTTTAAGTTCTTTATAGTTTTCAGAATTATATCTCTTCCTCAAGTTCTGTCTCCTCTCTGTTCTTTTAACTTCCTTATTTACCACAATCAAACAAATGCATTACATAAATACTTTTTCCAGGTGGTTCGTCAAATGTTGAGATGAACCAAAGTTGTTAGTGAAAGAGAAAATAAAGTTGGTATTTAAGGGGAAGGAGTGCAAATGATTGGGAAAGATATAAGAGAAAGTGGCTGAAGGTCAGGAGAAAGATGAAGCAGCTGAAAAAGAGGGAAATGAGGGTTGGAGTCAGCAAGTATTAGTAAACTTTAGGGAAGATAAGAAGCTTCTTTTGGAAGAAGGTACATGGTGTGCAAAAACAAATGAGCAAATGGGAACATTGGTAAAGGGGTAAATTAGGAAGATGTAACTTGAATTGATGAAGTGGAGATGGAGCGATTATTTTGAAAGCTTGGTGAATGTGTTTGATGATAGGGTGGCAGTTGTTGGGTTTTTGGGTTGGCTGGAGTTTGAAACGAGAGTCTTGGAGAGTGGTTTGGTGAAAAGGGAAGAGGTGGTGAAAGCCATGTATAAGGTAAAATGTGGCAAGGCAGCTGGAGTGGATGGTATTGCAGTTTAATTTCTTTAGAAATGAGGTTGACTGCATTGTTGATTGATTACTTAGGATTTTTGATGTATGAATATATCATGGTTAGGTGTCTGCGTATTGGTGGATTGCATATATAGTCCCATTGAATAAAGGCAAGGGGGTTAAAGGTTAGTGTTCAAACTCCTGGTTAAGTGTATAGGGGAATAGTGATTAAGAGGGTAAAGGCATGTACAGCACATCAGACTGATGAGTAACAGTGTGGCTTCAGAAGTAATAGAGGACCAAGGTGGTGCTGAGTTTGGTAAAGTGTGTGAAAGAAGAAAGCTGAGAGTAAATGTGAATAAGAACAAGATTAATAGGTAAAGTAGGGTTGAGGGACAAGTCAATTGGAAGGTAAGTTTGAATGGAGAAAAACTGGAGGAAGTGAAGTGTTTTTTAGATATCTGTGAGTGGATTTGGCAGTTGATGGAACCATAGAAGCTGAAGTGAGTCACAGGGTGGGGGAGGGGGCAAAATTTCTGGGAGCGTTGAAAAATGTGTGGAAGGCGAGAACATTATCTCAGAAAGCAAAAATGGGTATGTTTGAAGGAATAGTGGTGCCAACAATGTTATATGGTTGCAAGACATGGGCTATAGATAGGGTTGTGCGGAGGAGGGTGAATGTGCTGGAAATGAGAGGTTTGAGGACAATATGTGGTGTGAGGTGGTTTGACCGAGTAAGTAATGAAAGGGGTAAGAGAGATCTATAGTAATAAAAAGTGTGTGGTTGAGAGAGCAGAAGAGGGTGTACTAAAATGGTTTGGTCACATGGAGAGAATGCATGAGGAAAGATTGACAAAGAGGATATATGTGTCAGAGGTGGAGGGAATGAGGAGAAGTGGGAGACCAAATTAGAGGTGGAAGGATGGAGTTAAAAAGATTCTGAGAGATCGGGGCCTGAACATGCAGGAGGGTGAAAGGCGTGCAAAGAATAGAATGAATTGGAACGATGTGGTATACTGGGGTCAACGTGCTGTCAGTGGATTGAACCAGGGCATGTAAAGTGTCTGGGGTAAACCACGGAAAGGTTTGTGGGGCCTGGATGTGGAAAGGGAGCTTTGGTTTCAGTGCATTACACATGACAGTTAGAGACTGAGTGTGAATGAATGTGGCCTTTCTTGTCTTTTCCTAGCGCTACCTCAACTGCCACATTACTCACCTATGCATTCAAATCACCCGTCAGTATAACCCATCTCATGCTTCAAATTTCTAACACACTCACTTAGCTGCTCCCAAAACACTTGCCTCTCATGATCTTTCTTCTCATGCCCAAGTGCATAGGCACCAGTAATAACCCATCTCTCTCCATCCACTTTCAGTTTTATCCATATCAATCTATAGGATACTTTCTTACACTCTATCACATACTCCCACAACTCCTGCTTCAAGAGTAGTACTACTCCTTCCTTTGCTCTTGTCCTCTCACTAACCCCTGACTTTACTCCCAAGACATTCCCAAACCACTCTTCCCCTTTACCCTTGAGCTTCGTTTCACTTAGAGCCAAAACATCCGGTTCCTTTCCTCAAACATACTATCTATCTATCTCTCCTTTTTTCTCATCTTGGTTACATCCACACATATTTAGACACCCCAATCAGAGCCTTCGAGGAGGATGAGCACTCCCCGTGTGACTCCTTTTTCTGTTTCCCCTTTTTAAAAGTTAAAATAGGAGGAGGGGAGGGTTTCTAAACCCCGCTCCCTTCCCCTTTAGTTGCCTTCTACGACATGCAGGGAATGCATGGGACACATTCTTTCTCCCCTATCATTAGCTATCATACTTAGTTGCTGTCTCCTGTGTTAGCAAGGTAGCACAAGGAGACAGACGAAAGAATGGCCTAACCCACCCACATACACATGTATATACATACGCGCCTACACACACACACACATATACATACCTATACATTTCAGCATATACACTTTTTTTTTTTTTTATACCTCGTCGCTGTCTCCCGCGGTTGCGAGGTAGCGCAAGGAAACAGACGAAAGAAATGGCCCAACCCCCCCCATACACATGTACATACACACGTCCACACACGCAAATATACATACCTACACAGCTTTCCATGGTTTACCCCGGATGCTTCACATGCCTTGATTCAATCCACTGACAGCACGTCAACCCCTGTATACCACATCGCTCCAATTCACTCTATTCCTTGCCCTCCTTTCACCCTCCTGCATGTTCAGGCCCCGATCACACAAAATCCTTTCACTCCATCTTTCCACCTCCAATTTGGTCTCCCTCTTCTCCTCGTTCCCTCCACCTCCGACACATATATCCTCTTGGTCAATCTTTCCTCACTCATTCTCTCCATGTGCCCAAACCATTTCAAAACACCCTCTTCTGCTCTCTCAACCACGCTCTTTTTATTTCCACACATCTCTCTTACCCTTACGTTACTTACTCGATCAAACCACCTCACACCACACATTGTCCTCAAACATCTCATTTCCAGCACATCCATCCTCCTGCGCACAACTCTATCCATAGCCCACGCCTCGCAACCATACAACATTGTTGGAACCACTATTCCTTCAAACATACCCATTTTTGCTTTCCGAGATAATGTTCTCGACTTCCACACATTTTTCAAGGCTCCCAAAATTTTCGCCCCCTCCCCCACCCTATGATCCACTTCCGCTTCCATAGTTCCATCCGCTGACAGATCCACTCCCAGATATCTAAAACACTTCACTTCCTCCAGTTTTTCTCCATTCAAACTCACCTCCCAATTGACTTGACCCTCAACCCTACTGTACCTAATAACCTTGCTCTTATTCACATTTACTCTTAACTTTCTTCTTCCACACACTTTACCAAACTCCGTCACCAGCTTCTGCAGTTTCTCACATGAATCCGCCACCAGCGCTGTATCATCAGCGAACAACAACTGACTCACTTCCCAAGCTCTCTCATCCCCAACAGACTTCATACTTGCCCCTCTTTCCAAGACTCTTGCATTTACCTCCCTAACAACCCCATCCATAAACAAATTAAACAACCATGGAGACATCACACACCCCTGCCGCAAACCTACATTCACTGAAACCAATCACTTTCCTCTCTTCCTACACGTACACATGCCTTACATCCTCGATAAAAACTTTTCACTGCTTCTAACAACTTGCCTCCCACACCATATATTCTTAATACCTTCCACAGAGCATCTCTATCAACTCTATCATATGCCTTCTCCAGATCCATAAATGCTACATACAAATCCATTTGCTTTTCTAAGTATTTCTCACATACATTCTTCAAAGCAAACACCTGATCCACACATCCTCTACCACTTCTGAAACCACACTGCTCTTCCCCAATCTGATGCTCTGTACCTGCCTTCACCCTCTCAATCAATACCTCCCATATAATTTACCAGGAATACTCAACAAACTTATACCTCTGTAATTTGAGCACTCACTCTTATCCCCTTTGCCTTTGTACAATGGCACTATGCACGCATTCCGCCAATCCTCAGGCACCTCACCATGAGTCATACATACATTAAATAACCTTACCAACCAGTCAACAATACAGTCACCCCCTTTTTTAATAAATTCCACTGCAATACCATCCAAACCTGCTGCCTTGCCGGCTTTCATCTTCCGCAAAGCTTTTACTACCTCTTCTCTGTTTACCAAATCATTTTCCCTAACCCTCTCACTTTGCACACCACCTCGACCCAAACACCCTATATCTGCCACTCTGTCATCAGACACATTCAACAAACCTTCAAAATACTCATTCCATCTCCTTCTCACATCACCACTACTTGTTATCACTTCCCCATTTACGCTCTTCACTGAAGTTCCCATTTGCTCCCTTGTCTTACGCACCCTATTTACCTCCTTCCAGAACATCTTTTTATTCTCCCTTATACACACTTATATATAAATACACAGACATACAAATATAGACATGTACATATTTGTACTTGCTGCCTTCATCCATTCCTGTCGCCACCCCGCCACACATGAAATAGCATCCCCCTCCCCCCAGCATGTGTGAGGTAGTGCTAGGAAAACACAACAAAGGCTACATTCGTTCACACTCAGTCTCTAGCTGTCATGGGTAATACCCCGAAACCGCTGCTCCCTTTCCACATCTAGGCCCCACAAAACTTTCCATGGTTTACCCTAGACGCTTCACATACCCTGGATCAATCCGATGACAGCACATTGACCCTGGTATACCACATCGTTCCAATTCACTCTGTTCCTTGCATGCCTTTCACCTTCATGTATGTTCAAGCCCCAATCAAAATCTTTTTCACTCCATCTTTCCACCTCCAATTTGGTCTCCCTCTTCTCATCATTCCCTCTACCTCTGACACATACATCCTCTTTGTCAATCTTTCCTCACTCATTCTCTCCATGTGACCAAACCATTTCACCACATCCTCTTCTGCTCTCTCAACCACACTCTTTTTATTACCACACATTTCTCTTACCCTTTCATTTCTTACTCGATCAATCCATCTCACACCACATATTGTCCTCAAACATTTCATTTCCAACAAATACACCCTCCTCCACACAACCCTATCTATAGTCCATGTCTCGCAACCATATAACATTGTTGGAACCACTATTCCTTCAAACATACCCAAATTTGCTCTCTGAGATAATGTTCTCACCTTCCACACATTCTTCAACACTCCCAAAACCTTCGCCCCCTCCTTCACCCTGTGACTCACTTCTGCTTCCATGGTTCCCATTCGCTGCCAAATCCACTCACAGATATCTGAAACACTTCACTTCCTCCAGTTTTTCTCCATTCAAACTTACCTCCCAATTAACTTGTCCTTCAACCCTACTGAATCTAATAACCTTGCTCCTATTCACATTTACTCCCCAGCTTTCTTCTTTCACACACTTTACCAAACTCAGTCACCAGCTTCGATAGTTTCTCACCCGATTCAGCCAACAGCACTGTATCATCATTGGACAACAACTGACTCACTTCCCAAGTGCTCTCATCCACAACAGACTGCATACTTGCCCCTCTTTCCAAAACTCTTGCATTCACCTCCTAACCACCCCATCCATAAACAAATTAAACGACCATAGAGAACATAACCCACCCCTGCCATAAACCTGGTGCCTTCTCCAGATCCATAAATGCTACACTACATACAAATCCATATGTTTTTCTAAGTATTTCTCACATACATTCTTCAAAGCAAACACCTGATCCACACATCCTCTACTGTTCTGAAACCACACTGCTCTTCCCCAATCTGATGCTTTGTACATGCCTATACCCTCTCAATCAATACCCTCCCATATAATTTCTCAGGAATACTCAACAGACTTATACCTATGTAATTTGAACTCTCACCTTCATCCCGTTTGCCTTTGTACGGTGGCACTATGCATGCATTCTGCCAATCCTCAGGCACTTCACCATGAACCATACATATATTGAATATCCTTACCAACCAGTTACCAATATATATGTGTATATGTTATCCCTGGGGATAGGGGAGAAAGAACACTTCCCACGTATTCCCTGTGTGTCGTAGAAGGCGACTAAAAGGGGAGGGAGCGGGGGGGCTGGAAATCCTCCCCTCTCGTTTTTTGTTTTTTTTAATTTTCCAAAAGAAGGAACAGAGAAGGGAGCCAGGTGAGGATATTCCCTCAAAGGCCCAGTCCTCTGTTCTTAATGCTACCTCGCTAATGCGGGAAATGGCGAATAGTATGAAAAATGAAAAAAAAAAAGAAAAGTGAATGGATGTGTCATTCTTTGTCTGTTTCCTGGCACAACTTTTCTGATGCAGGAAATAGCAATTAAGTATAATGTAATAATAAAGTTGGAAAACAGAGGGTGCTTGGAGTTAATGAGAATGGAAGTTATCTTGGGGAACTGTGCTGAAAGGAGTTCATTCTTTGCAAACACCTTTTTTCAGCACAGGATGATCCACAGCTATACATAGATGAGAAATGAAGGAAGAGCAAAAGGCTTTGACTATGTGGCAGTGGATGAAAGATTGAAAAAGGCTGTACTAAATGCTACAGTTGTGCAAGGATTCTTTGGAGACTGACCATTTTGCAGTTCTTGTAGGTAAGAGGATCAAGGAGAAGTGGAGGTATGGTGTAAGGAAGAATGGAGAAGTAAGAGCATTGGCAAGCGAGAAAATTAATCAGAAAAAATGCAGGGAGGAGTATGAAAGGAGGGTGTTTGATCAAAAATTCAGATGAAAGTGCAGTGAATGTTGGGATGTTGTCATGTGTGAATGAGGTATTTAAAACGTTCACAGAAATAATAGTAGAGATTGAAGAATTAATAGCTGGATTCAAGTTCATGAGATTTTTTATATTTTTTATTATACTTTGTCGCTGTCTCCCGCGTTTGCGAGGTAGCGCAAGGAAACAGACGAAAGAAATGGCCCAACCTCCCCCCCATACACATGTATATACATACGTCCACACACGCAAATATACATACCTACACAGCTTTCCATGGTTTACCCCAGACGCTTCACATGCCTTGCTTCAATCCACTGACAGCACGTCAACCCGGTATACCACATCGCTCCAATTCACTCTATTCCTTGCCCTCCTTTCACCCTCCTGCATGTTCAGGCCCCGATCACACAAAATCTTTTTCACTCCATCTTTCCACCTCCAATTTGGTCTCCCTCTTCTCCTTGTTCCCTCCACCTCCGACACATATATCCTCTTGGTCAATCTTTCCTCACTCATCCTCTCCATGTGCCCAAACCACTTCAAAACACCCTCTTCTGCTCTCTCAACCACGCTCTTTTTATTTCCACACATCTCTCTTACCCTTACGTTACTCACTCGATCAAACCACCTCACACCACACATTGTCCTCAAACATCTCATTTCCAGCACATCCATCCTCCTGCGCACATCTCTATCCATAGCCCACGCCTCGCAACCATACAACATTGTTGGAACCACTATTCCTTCAAACATACCCATTTTTGCTTTCCGAGATAATGTTCTCGACTTCCACACATTCTTCAAGGCCCCCAGGATTTTCGCCCCCCTCCCCCACCCTATGATCCAGTTCCGCTTCCATGGTTCCATCCGCTGCCAGATCCACTCCCAGATATCTAAAACACTTCACTTGCTCCAGTTTTTCTCCATTCAAACTCACCTCCCAATTGACTTGACCCTCAACCCTACTGTACCTAATAACCTTGCTCTTATTCACATTTACTCTTAACTTTCTTCTTCCACACACTTTTCCAAACTCAGTCACCAGCTTCTGCAGTTTCTCACATGAATCAGCCACCAGCGCTGTATCATCAGCGAAGAACAACTGACTCACTTCCCAAGCTCTCTCATCCCCAACAGACTTCATACTTGCCCCTCTTTCCAAAACTCTTGCATTTACCTCCCTAACAACCCCATCCATAAACAAATTAAACAACCATGGAGACATCACACACCCCTGCCGCAAACCTACATTCACTGAGAACCAATCACTTTCCTCTCTTCCTACACGTACACATGCCTTACATCCTCGATAAAAACTTTTCACTGCTTCTAACAACTTGCCTCCCACACCATATATTCTTAATACCTTCCACAGAGCATCTCTATCAACTCTATCATATGCCTTCTCCAGATCCATAAATGCTACATACAAATCCATTTGCTTTTCTAAGTATTTCTCACATACATTCTTCAAAGCAAACACCTGATCCACACATCCTCTACCACTTCTGAAACCACACTGCTCTTCCCCAATCTGATGCTCTGTACATGCCTTCACCCTCTCAATCAATACCCTCCCATATAATTTACCAGGAATACTCAACAAACTTATACCTCTGTAATTTGAGCACTCACTCTTATCCCCTTTGCCTTTGTACAATGGCACTATGCACGCATTCCGCCAATCCTCAGGCACCTCACCATGAGTCATACATACATTAAATAACCTTACCAACCAGTCAACAATACAGTCACCCCCTTTTTTAATAAATTCCACTGCAATACCATCCAAACCTGCTGCCTTGCTGGCAGATATAGGAGATATAGGAGTAAAAATGGCAATGCATGGTGGGTGGAAAAGATTAAGAATACTGTGGAAGAGAAGAAAAAGGAATGTGGTAGATTGCTTGAAAGAACACACCCGTGGAAGTTCTGCAAAGGAGAAGGAGAAGAATAGAAAATGTGTACGCAAAATGCTAATAAACTGATAGAGGAAAGAAAAGAAAGAGTAGATGAGGATTTTAGAAGCTGAGTGAAATATTTCAGGAAAATAAGAAACTGTACTGGAGGGAGGTGAAAAAAGAAAGAGGTGGATGTAAGAGTGGAAATGTTGATATGAAAAGTAAGGAAGGGGAATTGCTGAATCAAAAGGAGGAAGTGAAATGAAGATGGAAAGAGTATTTTGAAGAGCTAATGAATGGGGAGAGTGGTTACATGCATGGGTATGGAGGTTGGAAGAAACAGGATACAAGAGCAAGGGCCAAGAGCAAAAACGGAGGTAAGAAGGGCAATAATGAGCCTGAGGGTAGGAAAGGCACCTGGAGTGGATGAGATTACGGTCGAAAAGCTGAAATATGGAGGAAAAAGTCTGGTATAGTGAATGCATCTGATAAGGAATCTAGCATGGAAACCGAGGGTTGTAACTGAGGATTGGCTAAAAGCTATTATTGTTCCTTCATTCAAAGGAGAAGGTGTTACGGATATATGTAGCAATTGATAGAGTGATGGAAGTGACTGACTGCAAAAGTTCAGTGAAGAGCAAAAGGGTTTTAGGTAAGGTAGGGAATGTGTGGATTAGGTTTTTGTAAAGATGACTGGAAAAGTTTTTGGTGAAAGGTAAGGAATTACAAGAATCTTGAGAAAGAGTATGACAGAGGTGAGTGGGATGCTTTCTGAGATGTGTTAAGGATATTTGGGGCAGGGGAACAACTGCTGGATGGTGCAAAAGCCTTCTACAGAGGAGAAAATGTATGTGTAAGAGTGGATGGAAAATTAAATGTTAAATGTGTTTGATGATAAAGAGGCAAATGCTCAGCATTCTAGTTGGGAAGGTATGCAAAATGAGAGAGCCATGGAGACTGGTTTGATGAAGAGAGAAGAGGGAGTGAAAGCCTTGTAGAAGATGAAATGCAGCAAGGTGGCCAGAATGGATGGTATTGCTGCTGAATTGATTAAGATAGGAGGCGACTGTGTTGCTGACTGGTTGGTAAGGAATTTCAATGTATGTATGAAACATGGTGAGGTGCCTGATTGGTGGAAATCATATATAGTGCCACAGTATAAAGGCAAGGGGGATAAAGGCAAGAGTTCAAATTATAGAGGTATAAGTTTGTTGAGTATAAGTTAAGTGAAATGGAAGAGTGCTGATTGAAAGGGCAAAGGTAGGTACAGGGCATCAGAATGGGGAGGAGTGCTTTGGTTTCAGAAGTGAAAGAGGTTGTGTGGATCAGTTGTTTGCTTTAAAGAATGTAATTCTGTGAGAAATATTTAGAAAAACAGATGGATTTGTATGAAGCATTTATAGATATGGAGAAGAGATATGATGGGTGTGATAGAGATGCTTTGTGGAAGGTTTTAAAAATATGCAGTATGAAAGGAAAGCTGTTAGAGGCAGAGAAGTTTTTATCAAGGGTGTAAAGCTTGTGTACGAGTAGGAAGAGAGGAGAGTGAATGGTTCCAGGTGAAGACAGGTTTGCGGCAGAGGTGTGTCATGTCACTATGGTCGTTCAAGCTGCTTATGGATGGGTTGGTGAGGGAGGTGTATATGAGAGTCTTTGAGAGCGGCAAGTATGCAGTCTGTGGGGATGAGAGGGCCTGAGAAGAGAGTCATTTGTTATCTGCTGTTAATAGAGCACTGGTAGCATATTTGAGCGTGAAACGGCAGAAGTTGGTGACTGTGAGTATGGAAGAGTGTTTGAAAGGAGAAAGTTAAGAGTGAAGGTGAATAAAAGAATTGTCATTAAGTTCAGTAAGGTTGAGGGACAGGTTAGTTGGGGGTGTGAGTTTGAATGGAAAAAATTGGAGGAAGTGAAGTGTTTTAGATATCTGGGAGTGGACATGGCAGTGAATCGAACCATGAAAGTGGGAGTGAGTCATGGGTGGGGCAAGGTTGAAGGTTCTGGGAGCACTGAAGAATAAGTGGAAAGAGAGAATGTTATCTTAGAGGGCAAAAATGGGTATGTTTAAAGGAACAGTAGTCCCAACAATATCATATGGATGTAAGGCATGGGATGTGGATAGGGTTGTGTGGGGTAGGGTGGATATGTTGGTATTTGTCTGAGGACAAATACATGATGCAATGTGGCTTGATCAAGTAATTACTGAAAGGGTAAAAGAGGTGTGTGGTAATAAAAAGAGTGTGGTTGAGACAGCAGAAGAGAGTGTGCTGAAATGGTTTTGACATATGGAGAAAATGAGTGAGGGAAAGTTCACAAAGCGGATATGTGTCGTAATTGGAGGGAACAAGGAAAACGGGGAGATCCAAATTGGAGATGGAAGGATGGAAGGAAATGGAGTAAAGAAAGATCTTAAGGGAGAGAGGCCTGAACATGCAGGAGGGTGAAAGGTGTGCATGGGATAGAGTGAATTGGAACATTCTGGTAGACTGGGTTTCATACACTGTCAATGGACTTAATCAGACCATGTGAAGCATCTTGGGTAAACCATAGAATGGAAAGGTCTGTGGGGCCTGGATGTGGATTAGGAGCTGTGGTTTCAGTGTATTACACAACATGACAACTAGAGATGGATATGAGCAGATGTGGCCTTTTTCATCTATTCCTGGTACTACCTCTCTAATGTGGGAAATGGCAATCAAGTTTGATGGAATCTCTTTTTTCATACCTGCTTGCTGTTTCCCACATTAGCAAGGTAGTGCCAGGAACAGACAAAAATTACATTCATTCATGTCCATTCTCTAGCTGTAATGTGTAAATCAAAATCACAGCTCCCTACCCACAACCAGGACCCACAGAGCTTTCCATTATTTATCCTGGCCACATCACATTTCCTTTTTCAAACTAGTAACAGCCGACCCCTGTGTACCATAATGTTTCAATTCACTATACCTAGTGTGCGTTTTTTACCCTCCTGCATGTTCAGGCCCCTATCTAACTGTATCTCTGATGCCTGCTTCCATCTAGACCTCTCTCAAGGGGGTGGCCACAGCAAGAGTCTCCATAACTAGCGAACTCCAGTGCCACTTCTTAGCCTTTAGTACTTTACCCTTAACAGGCCAGTGGCAAAGGGCAATTCTAGTGCAGTGTTTGCAGAGGCTCCTACCTAATGTTCTTACTGACTACTTCTACCTAAGGCTCCAATCACTCAAAAATCATTTCCACTCCATCCTTCCATCTCCAACTTAGTCTACTCCTTCTCCTAGCTCCCTCCACTTTTGACACATATTTCTCTGTTGACCTCTCCTCACCCATTCCCTCCATATGTTCAACCATTTCAGCACACCCTCTTCAGCTCTTTCAGCCACACTTTATATTACCACAACTCTCTCTTGTCCTTTTATTACTTATTACTTACTCAATCAAACTGCCTCACACCACATATTGTTCTCAAATATCTCATTTCCAACACTTCCACCCTTCAAACATACCATTTTTTGCCTTCCTGGACAACAATCTCTCTTTCCACATATTCTTTAGTGCTCCCAGAACCTTTGCTCCCTTGCCCTTTCTGTGACTTGCTTCCATTTCCATGGTTCCGTTCACTGCAATGTTCATTTCCAGATATCTAAAACACTTCACTGCTAGTTTTTCTCCATTCATATTCCCACTCAAGCTAACCTGGCCCTGAATCCTGCAGAACCTAATGACCTTCTTTTAATCACATTTACTCTCAAATTCCTCCTTTTACACACTTCTAAACTCAGTCAACAGCTTCACCATTTTCTCACTTGAATATGCCACCAGTGTCATCAGCTAACAACAACAGACTCATTCTCCAAATCCCCTCATCCCCTACAGACTGCAAACTTGCCCCTCTCTCTGAGATGCGCACTTGGAACCACTCACTCTCCTCTCTTCCCACTTGTACAAATGCCTTGACAAAAACTTGCCACTGCATCTAAAAGCTTTCCTCAGACACCATATATTGCTCTGACCTTCCACAAGGCATCTCTATCAAACCAATCATATGCCCTCTCCAGAGCCATAAATGCTACACTAAATCATTCTGTTTCCCTAAGTATTTCTCACACACATTCTTTTAAGCAAAGAACAACTGACTCGCTTCCCAAGCCCTCTCATCCACAACAGACTGCATACTTGGCCCTGTCTCCAGAACTCTTGCATTCACCTTCCTAAAAACCCCATCCATAAGCAAATTGAAAAACCATGGAGACATCATGCACCCCTGCCGGAAACTGACATTCACTGAGAACCAATCACTTTCCTCTCTTCCTACTCATACACATACCTTACATCCTCGATAAAAACTTTTCAATGCTTCCTGCAACTTGCCTCCCACACCATATACTCTTAATACCTTCCACAGAGCATCTCTGTCAACTCTATCATATTCCTTCTCCATAGCCATAAATGCTACATACAAATCCATTTGTTTTTCTAAGTATTTCTCACATACATTCTTCAAAGCAAACACTTGATGCACACATCCTTTATTACTTCTGAAACCACACTGCCTTCCCCAATCTGATGTTCTGTACATGTCTTCACCCTCTCAATGAATACCCTCTCATGTAATTTCCCAGGAATACTCAACAAATTTATACCTCTGTAATTTGAACACTGTCCTTTATCCTCTTTGCCTTTGTACAATGGCATTCTGCCAATCCACAGGCACTTCACCGTGAGCCATACCTACATTGAATATACTCACCAACCAGTCAACAACAAAGTCACCCCCTTTTTTAATAAATTCCACTGCAATGCCATCCAAACCTTGCCAGCTTTCATCTTCTGCAAAGCCTTCTCTACCTCTTCTCTGTTTACCAATTCATTCTCCCTGACCTTCTCACTTCGCACACCACCTCGACCAAAACACCCTATATCTGCCACTCTATCATCTAACACATTCAACAGACCTTCAAAATACTCACTCCATTTTCTCAAATCACTACTACTTGTTATTCCCTCCCCATTAGCCCCCTTGACTCATGCTCCCATTTGTTCTCTTGTCTTACACACTTTATTTTGTTTTTGTTCTCCCTAAAATTTAATGATACTCTCTCACCCCAACTCTCATTTGCCCTCTTTTTCACCTCTTGTCCCTTTCTCTTGACCTCCTGCCTCTTTCTTTTATACATCTCCCAGTCATTTGCACTATTTCCCTTCAAAAGTCATTCATATACCTATCTCTTCTCTTTCACTAATAATCTTCCTTCTTCATATTTTTTTTTTCTTTTTTTTTTTTTGCTTTGTCACTGTCTCCCGCGTTTGCGAGGTAGTGCAAGGAAACAGACGAAAGAAATGGCCCAACCCACCCCCATACCCATGTATATACATACATCCACACACGCAAATATACATACCTACACAGCTTTCCATGGTTTACCCCACTGAGAACCAATCACTTTCCTCTCTTCCTACACGTACACATGCCTTACATCCTCGATAAAAACTTTTCACTGCTTCTAACAACTTGCCTCCCACACCATATATTCTTAATACCTTCCACAGAGCATCTCTATCAACTCTATCATATGCCTTCTCCAGATCCATAAATGCTACATACAAATCCATTTGCTTTTCTAAGTATTTCTCACATACATTCTTCAAAGCAAACACCTGATCCACACATCCTCTACCACTTCTGAAACCACACTGCTCTTCCCCAATCTGATGCTCTGTACATGCCTTCACCCTCTCAATCAATATCCTCCCATATAATTTGCAAGGAATACTCAACAAACTTATACCTCTGTAATTTGAGCACTCACTCTTATCCCCTTTGCCTTTGTACAATGGCACTATGCACGCATTCCGCCAATCCTCAGGCACCTCCCCATGAGTCATACATACATTAAATAACCTTACCAACCAGTCAACAATACAGTCACCCCCTTTTTTAATAAATTCCACTGCAATACTGTCCAAACCTGCTGCCTTGCCGGCTTTCAT
>NC_092259.1:19437323-19445244 GCF_036320965.1 Panulirus ornatus
ATCTCCAATATTTCTTATTTTCTTTGCTGTTTTTACACGTTCAGTATTTAGAAAAATAGTGGTACACAGGTGGAGCGTAGTTTGTCTATTACGGCAGCTCATTTCTCGGTAGTATTTCCAAGGTTATTTCTTCGTGTTGGCTTGAACAAACCCCCCACAGAATGTAACATCTTATTTAGATTTAATATCAGTGTGTCTCATCAGGTGAAATATGGAGAAGAAAAAAATATTAATTGCAAAAATTGGTTACTGTGTATGACGATTCATTCTGTATTACACTAGTTCGTAGTGAAGTTTTGGAGGTGATATTTCTGTTGCCTGTTATACTGAGGAATGCAGGCGGCAAAGCGGATCATTAGAATCCCACCCGTGGTCTCTTTTGGTAGTTAAGGAAGATCACAGGACCCACGTCTTATGTGGTGGGTTAGGAAGGTCAGGTGGTGTACTGAGGAAGAATAGCCCAGCAGAGTTTAAACTATAGAGGGACGCTCCTGAGAAGAACGTCATCTGTGACACGAAGGAGAAGGAGCTTCCTCCACTCTGGCTCCGAGCGAGAGCAAGAACTCCACTCGGCAAATTCCAGCTGGGTTGTTTCATTAGTCCCATTTTGTTTACGATTATTTTTTATAATTCTATTTTTCAGCCACAAGGAACAGATTGCAAAACCAGTTGAAACAGTTTTAGGGGGCCCCCTTTTTTTTTTTTTATATGAAAATTAAATTCGTGTTCTGTTGATTGGTGATGATATGGTGAAACATTGTCTGTTTGTAATGAATCAGTTATTTTTCTCATTACTTGAAATTGGCGCAGTTGTTTCGCAATACCATTCATGAAGCATGTAAATGAGACTTAGCTTATCATTGATATCAAGTGTACCAATGGCCAGAATCTTTTAAACACGCAAAGATTTTGTTTGAAAAAGGAATTATCCGTATTACAGATGGCATTTGGTATACAAAGATGTTATATGCATCTGCCAGGTACCTTTCATTTCGAAAAAGTTTGTTTATAACGTCATTATTTTTTTAACAAGTTTCATCAACTCTGATAAAGTATCAATTGTTCCACCAACTCGTATGTTTTCATTCCTTATCAGAATCAATATCGTCTGATGCTCATTGATCTTCTCCATATCAGTTTATTGTTAGCGTCTGTTTCTGTGTACCCTTTCATCAATACGTCAGGAAACATGCACCAATGCAGCTCTGCTTGTTAAGCCAGGCTTGTACATATGGCCGCTGGATTAGTTTCTGCATTCGCAAGCACGGCCGAGGTGGTGCTAGCAGCTGGGCCTCAACCCAATCAGGCGACAACGTTGTCGCACATCCCAGCCACTTGCCGTGTCGGAGGAGTCAAAATAGATTTTGCCTCTTAAGAAGTCGTAATGATCACGTTTCTCTTTAAGTCCGTGACTCGGAGATACACAAGATGGCTGCGTACATACCTTCCGTATGTCCGTAA
This sequence comes from Panulirus ornatus, assembly GCF_036320965.1. Classification (NCBI taxonomy): domain Eukaryota; kingdom Metazoa; phylum Arthropoda; class Malacostraca; order Decapoda; family Palinuridae; genus Panulirus; species Panulirus ornatus. Next base: position 19,438,785 of record NC_092259.1, read on the forward strand.
AGGGCATTATCAGCCGCTGCTGCTTTTATTTTTGAAAGAATATATTCTTTTTAATCAACAGATTATTCTGGAGTCCTGGGTATCGCACAGGAGAACTGTTGTTCATCCTTGCCTGTTGTGTGCTTTGGTCTCGCCCGAGCCGCAAAAGCGCTGGTGGATGTACCACTCCCGCGTGATACAAAGGAAAGACAAAGGAACTCAAACAGCAACAGACCAGTGGGTACCTTCGAGGCCGCTGAGATCGAGGCAGATACGAGTCCATCGCACAATACATGGTTGTTCCACCAAGGCAATCACCTATACACCCTGTCCTTGGGGAAGATCACTTTTCATGGCGTGCTGATGCGAGGGCGGGGAAAAAAAAAAAATAATAACAGTAGCTTAGCACCACACCTGCTGGTAACCACGCGATGCTTGGCCACCCCCGTTCTCTCCCTCCACACCTGTAGTGTTCAGGAAGCGAGCACTGCTGTGGTGAATCATTTACTTGAGGTAGTATGGGACTGCCGGCTTCTTCATTGACTGCCGAACAGCTCACGAGCTGACGCCAGTACTTGAAATACGATTCTGTCTCTTCCCTTCAGCTCATGATGCTGACGCCGTAGTTGCTTGGATCTTTTCCTCAGCAGAGCTGGATGTGGCGCTATTCTCGTTGTAGGTTAGGGTGACCCATCACCTTTTCCTTCATGGAGAGGAATTTTCTTGTCTTCGTGGTTGAGGACCCGCGCCAGGGTGCGACCTTAAAAAATTGTGAAATTCGAAGATCTTTTTTTTTTTTTAGTTGCTAAATGATTATGTCGTATGATCAAATCGAATCTTTTTTGTGTTTATTTGTTTGTTTTTAAAACTGATGTAGAATTTATGAGGCATCTGTCTCTGAGGCTCTTGCGTGAGAGATCTGGATGTAAGGTTTCAGATATTTCAAGTATTTCGTTTTCATCCTGACGTCGAAATAGAGAAGGTACCCTTTAGGACTTGGCGTTCCATCTTGACATTTATTACCAATCGACAATCTTCGGTCAGTCTTGGGACATTTGATGATAGATCATTAGCGCCAAAGATTATTTCCCCTGAAGTTGAGAAAATCATGTATTTATTCATGACAATTGATACATAGTCAGGTCCTCTCGGGATCTTCACCTTCCGAAAAAATTTTTGGTGGCAGCGGTGTTGTTTTGGGGGCAACAAGGGGTGTTCGTGCCAAATCAAGATTATTTATACTTTCGTATATATTATATTTATATATATATATCTCTATATGTATATGTGTGTGTGTGTGTGTGTGTGTGTGTGTGTTGCACACGTTATCTGCTCATACATGTCAACGAGTGTGTCATCATGCCATAGTAAACTGCTTGATGTACGACAGTACCTCACTCTGGAAGAAAAAAAAAAAACAAAAAAAGCTGAACCAGTTATTCTGGTTGACTGCCCTTCAGCGCTCTATTGATGAATGGATATTATTTTGGAACCTGGTCTGTGCGAGTCAGACTGCTGGGAAAGGGAAGCTCTTCGTATCTTTTTTCGAGTTGAAAGAGCCACTTTTTGGAATTCATAGTAGATAGTTTTGAGTTTTGGTGCCTTGGGGCTCAGATTAGTCAGAAAGTTTATTCAAGAAGCTTAAGCCGGGACGGTGTTGTGTAACTTTGCATCTCAGTTTCGACCTGTGTTGGTATGGGAAGAGTCGGTGTGAACCACCTCGATCGTGCTATTTTGCCGATTTGGGCTCGCGAGGGTAAGGTACTTGCTACATTCGCTTGCCGCGTGTTTGTACTGATAATAATTTAGTCTTTAAGGAGTTGTTTACGCACGCACGATTGTTTGCAGTTTAGTCTTTAAGGAGTTGTTTATGTCAAGATTGTTTGCAGTTTAGTCCTTAAGGAAGCTGTTTGTGTCAAGATTGTTTGCATCGTTTGCTCTGCGGGGGAAATGGCCAGTCTCTCGTCAGTCAGCTTTTTAGTCGCAAAATCTAAACTACCTGTACGTGTGGACTCTTCTCTCTATCTCTCTCTCTCTCTCTCTCTCTCTCTCTCTCTCTCTCTGCTGGTAATCTTTGATGACGGGTTTTTACGACTGTTTTTTCTGAAAGTCTCTTTAAAGTGAAAGACGTCACGTCACCCGTTTCCATTTCAGTATTAAGTATACTCGTAATAGAAACGTGGAGGGGACTTGTCCGACTTGAACGATTGCTTTTGGGAGAAGAGAGAGAGAGAGAGAGATTATGTCGACTAGAGTGGGAAGTGTTGTTTGAGGATTGAGAGCGAGGAGAGAGAGAGAGAGGAGTGACTCGTTCATTCATTGTCATACTTTTACACATATGAGTAGAGCGAAGGTGTCCATAAACCGAAACCCATTTTGGGGACGTCAGGGCCCATTAACGACGTTGATCTCCGACAGCGAGGACGTGTTACCCATTTTCTTTTCCTTCTTTCCCACGATTATCCATGTGTTCCACTGGCTGGCTGAATCGCGGCCCTCCGGAGCCTGAAAGTAACTAGATGGTCTTCTGTGTAGACCCAACGGTCTTCCACTTGTTTTTTTCCAGTTATTCCTTTTTAGATTCTTTCATTATGCCTCTGATGATCGCCGGTTGTTTATCTGGTTGTTTGGTGCCAGTCGGTTGGAAATGTTATCTTCATATTTATACCATGCGTTAAAAGATTTTTTTTCTTGGTCTGGACTCGTGTCGTGTCTTCGTTGGTGAATCGGTTGAAAAAAAAAAAGAAAAAAAGAAAGGGACATGAATTATGAACATCCTATTTCGTCATCTGTGATTTACTTATAGCTTGTCGACTGGGTATGCCTCATCTCTCGCCTCAAGCGTGACTGTATATTTCTGTAGTTTTCCTGCCTGTATTGTTTCAGATGCACACACTCAGTCCGAACGTTTGCTGTAACTTTTCCTGTCGGGGGGATGCAAAGATCTCAGACACTCGTCCGTCTAGAACCTCTCTTTATCACGACAATTCTTCTCGGCCAGGCAGTGTGAATTGGTGGAGCTTCCTGACATGTTTATATATTTCGGGCGGTCGCTTGCACCAAACATTCTCTCTCTCTTCTTCTCTCTCTCCTCTCTCTCGATGCTGCTTCCACGACTGTGTTTTCGCGAGATCCTTGTATGTTGGCCGGAGCAGAGTGTGACGCTCGTGGTGTTCTCATAGTTTGCATTAAGGGCGCCCGCTATCCATCAGTTCTTATTAATAGAGTCAACGCCTGGAGCCATTGTAGGGACTTCTTCCCCACCTTGATGCTGGCCTTGTTCAGATCTCCCGTCATATCCCTCGCTCGCTACAATTTCTGCTACCTAGTCATGAAATCCTCCGTCTGCTCCGGGTGCTGCCATCATCGCTAGATTAACCACTCACCTCCGCGTGGTGATTGGTGTGCCATCAGAGAGAGAAGAGACCCGCATATTTATTTTTTCTTTGACTGTGAAGGTAAGAAGAGGTGGCGCAGGAGACACCGGTTACTGGAGTGTTGGCGATCACTTGGCTGCTCGTATGCACGAGTACCAGGAGAATCGCACGGACATGTTGATAAAGATGGGGGGCCAGTTCACAGGTCTCTACCACACGTTATAAGGGATCGTGAGTAATAGTCCGCTTTAACGCTACCAAAGTTCATAGCGTACACCTTACGTTGGTTTTCTTCTACGGGGCCTCGCGTTGATGGCACTCGCGTGTTGTTGCCCAGCCGACGTCTCGCGGTGGCGACTTCGTGAGGGAGAGAGCGTTCAGTGAATAATCTTTATGGAGGTGATCCGTGTGGTGTCAGAGTCTAGGCTTGAGTCTCATGGGTTGTTGTGGCATCTCGACGGCAGGGTCTAATTGACGCTGTGTTTCCTAGTAATCACAGTGTTAACTGATTCACGTCGCTGTCGCCGGTCCGGTTTCATGTTTGCCCCCACTACGGCTGTGGTGAGACAGCTAGTCATGTCGTATGTCTGACGGGAACAGCTGTGTATTGCGGATGTTTCATGACACAGTTGTGTATATTCTATGTTCATGAAGACCGTTATGTATATCTTACGTTTCATGGAGGGGACGGCCAATGTATTGCTTGTGATTTCACGGACTGCTATGTATAGATTGTTTCATAAGTCAGCTTTGTACACATTGTTTCACTAGAATGCTATTTATTAAGTATGTTTCATGAGAAGCTATATTGAGATTATGTTTTTTGAGATAGCTATGTAGGATTGTATTCTTGAGGACGCTATGTATAGATTATGTTTCACAAGACAGGTACGTATAGATCCATATTTTCATGTGACAGACTATGGATAGACATATGCTTTCGTGAGACAGCAGCTTACACCTGCTAAAACATCTCTCCATACTTGTCTGAGGAGACAGGCAAGATAAATATATCTGGTGAAACAGAGATGGATACGTAGATGTCTGTGATGACAGTTGTGCATACCGTACGTCTGATGAGGACGGCAGCACACAGATTTGCGTCGGGCAGAGTCGCCACTGCGTTTATGGACGTGTCTTCCCTGCCGTCTGTGTGAGCTGCTTGTGTCCGCAGATGCCCAGTTATGGGGAACACATTGGGTTAAATCGCGTATGCCGCCAGGTTTCGCGTTTTGAGGCTCGCCGAGCACTTGTTGGGCGTCGGAAGTTTGAAGGGGTGGCTGCACAGGGTTTCCAGTCCTGGATATTTTCAAGCAGTTCCGGGAGAAATGGGGAAAATTTAGTCGGGTGACTGCAAGGTAACGTTCAAAGGAACGATTGGCTCTTGTCGAAGACAGTGCGGGATGTGAACTGGAGTATACAGCTCCTCCAGAGGAGTGGCCCGCTGGGAGAGGTCACTTTTCGTCGTTGTACCTGAAGAAAGATGTGTATAGATCAGTGGCTGTCGAGAGAGAGAGAGAGAGAGAGAGAGAGAGGAGAGAGAGAGAGAGAGAGAGAGAGAGAGAGATGAGTTATACAGCATGGAAACAATGTGGTGAGCCACGCGCTAGCTTCTTATCTTCATGGCAGAAACACTGGCCGTAGGTGCTCCCTGTCCTCCCTGGTGGGCAGCGGCGCCGACCAAGAAGCTATTATGACCAGTACACTACCCGCCTGGCTGTAGGGAGGTTCAGCGACGGCTGCGCAGAGCTAGCACATCAGTGGCAGTCAACTTCCACTCCTTTTGACCGGGTAGCTGTCTCTTTTCTCCTCTGCATCAAGCCACCACTTGGGCTGTGGCTTTTTTCAGTCAGAGGACTTACCGTCTCTCCATCTCACGGGTATTCGCTTGACAACGCACGTAGCTGACAACGACTCGTTCTATCGTAACCCTAGATTCTGCTGCGGTGAGCGTTACGCGATGATTCCTGCCTTTTGGCCAAAATTGCCGTCGTCGTAAAGTGTTGTGTATATGTGTCCTGTCTTTATTTACTATATCCCCACAACTGGGAAAATAGACTACGCTCTGACTTGTACTGTCACCTTAGACCATGTTGCGTGTTCCCGTAATTAGTTTATAAATATATATTATATTTATATATATTATATATATATCTATATATATATATATATGTATATTATCACCTGAACAGGCTCATATATCAGTCATTTAAGAACTACAGAGATTCGAATCCTGCAGATGTTGCAGGAAATGCACTCGTGCCTCAGCAGGGGGGTCGCAGCCACCTGGTCCTGGGAAGGAATTTTATGAAATGGGTTGGAAATACCGTATGTAAGATTAGATCACTCACGTGTACATATGTCCTGTTGGCCTCAGGAGGAATTTGCTCATTGTTATGAGGCAACGTTAGGTATCCAGGCTGTGTGAGCATTTTAACAGGAGACCTAAATTAGGCAAATCCAAGGCAGTTATGGTTCTCTAATTCAAACCCTCTTTAGATACCCGGGAAACAATTGCTTTAATTTGTAATGTTATGGCGAGTTTATGTTCCTGTTTAATCATCTTTGTGTTTTCATTGCGAGTCTGACTCGGGCCCGAAAAAAATCCCACACCAATTTTTGCTCTTCAGGACCACTCGAATACTTCCATGTTGTGAAGAAGCTTCAAGAGTATTTATCTATTTACTTTGAATAAAAAAAAGGTTGTGACCCTGGTTCAAGATGCAGGTCAAATGTGTCTGGAGTCACATTTTGATTTGAGGTCACATTCTTTTTAAAGTGTATTTATATATTATATTTCAGGTTCTTGGGACAGACCATGATCTCTCTCTCTCTCTTCTTCTCTCTTCTCTCTCTCTCTCTCTCTCTCTCTCTCTCTCTCTCTCTCACACTCACACACACACACACACACAACACATACAACATTGAGATTTTGGGATTCGTTGTAATGGAACCCGTGAGAATTTTATGGCTTTGGAGGTATTTCTGTATTAATTTCACAACAAACGTGTGCACAGTTATACCTCGGGAAAAAAAAAATATGCAGAACCGGGCCGAACATCTTTTTTTTTTTTTTTTTTTTTGTTTCATGTTACCTCATGGAT
>NC_092260.1:159351-173979 GCF_036320965.1 Panulirus ornatus
CCATAAACAAATTAAACAACCATGGAGACATCACACACCCCTGCCGCAAACCTACATTCACTGAGAACCAATCACTTTCCTCTATTCCTTACCACGTACACAATGCCTTAACATCCTCGATAATAAAACTTTTCCTGCTTCTAACAACTTGCCTTCCACACCATCTATTCTTAATACCTTCCAGAGCATCTCTATCCAACTCTATCATATGCCTTCTCTAGGACTATAAATGTACTACATACAAAATCCATTTGCTTTTCTAAGTATTTCTACATGCATTCTCAAAGCAAACACCTGATCCACACAATCCTCTACCACTTTTTAAACCACAATGCTCTTCTCTCAATCTGATGTCTGTACATGCCTTCCCTCTCAATCAGACCTCCATTTAATTTACCGGGAATACTCAACAAATTATACCTCTGTAATTTGAAGCACTCACCTTACCAACCTTCCAACAGTCAACATACAGTCACCCTTTTTTTTTATTAAATTCCACTGCAATACCATTCAAACCTGCTGCTTGCCGGCTTCATCTTCGCAAAGCTATACTACCTCTCTCTCGTTTACAAATCATTTTCCCTAACCCTCTCACTTTGCACACCACCTCGACCAAAACACCCTATATCTGCCACTCTATCATTAAACACATTCAACAAAACTTCAAAATCCTCACTTCACCTCCTCACATCACCACTACTTGTTATCACCTCCCCATTAGCCCCCTTCACTGAAGTTCCCATTTGCTCCCTTGTCTTACGCACTTTATTTACCTCCTTCCAAAAATCTTTTTATTCTCCCTAAAATTTAATGATATTCTCTCACCCCAACTTTCATTTGCCTTCTCTTTCACCTCTTGCACCAATATATATATTGCATATGAACGCGCACTTTCAAAGAACACAAAATACCGTCTAACAGCCAGCATTGGACCCCAGGACCTTTTGCGTTTAATGTATAATCATTTTCTACTTCCACGCTAAATTTGTTAAGCAACGTAAGGAATATTTGTAAATTTCAGCTTCTTGCCCAAACACAAAGAAAATCACTTACGTACTTAATCCAGATTGCCTTAGTGTGTAAGATATCCCTCAGTAACTTTGTTTCAAAGATTTACCAATACTGGTGAAGGAGGATTTCCCGCCTCCATAGCAAACTTCTGAGAATAATAGTCTCCATCAAATTGAAATAAACAGTCTTTGATACACAATTTCATCAGTTCAAGAAATACATAATTTGAAACAGGTAAATCATGATTATCCAAGGCATTCATCGGATATTCTGATTGGTCTTCATTTGGAATTTTTGTGAATAAGGAAGACACACTAAAACTTACAAGTTTGAAATCAAGGTTGACATGGATATCATTAAGCCTGTTAACTAAATCTAAATTGTTCATGATATTAGATTTTGATATATTGCCAACTTGTGAGGTTAATAAAGAGACTAACCATTTTGATAACTTATGCGTGACTGAGCTCACTAAACTCTCTGTGGACACTACTGGATAGTTTGGCTCATGTGTCTTGACAAGTTCAGACGTATATGGTAACGAAGGGGACAATGATGAAAACCTTTTCATGAGAGAATCATTATCTTTCAACAACAACTTCGGTTGTTTATCAAAGTGAGACTTAACAGTGTCTGTGGGATTTATACTAAGTTTAAAGTATGTTATATCATCACAGAAATGACCCTTCATTTCTGATAAATAGTCAACTTTTTCCATAATTACAACTGTGTTAGCCTTATCCGCTTTAGTTACATGTAGTTCACTATCTATCTTCAATTTTCTTAATGGCACTGATGAAATCTTTTTGGATAGTTTGGGGCAACTGGTTTTGAGAAACTATCATACGCTACACCTTTATAGATGTTCACTTTATCGTTAGATAATTCACCATATATTTTTCCAAATTATACAACGATCTTGCAATATAAACACAGGTAACTTCTTTGTTTGAGCATACAAAACATATCATAACCTAGGGCAAAGAAAATATCCTTGTCAAGTTCTTTATTAAAAATGTTCATGATAAAGTTGGGGTTTGTGCTCTTAGTCCAATTTTTGTTTTCAATAAGGTGTGCTAACTTCCGAATCATTTTCCTATGAAGACTAGACCGTTCATTTCTTAACCTGCCATAGCAAGAGTCCAACATACGTTTCTTCCACTGTGCAGGTATAGCCATATGAAAGACTCATTCCTTGTCTCTTGAAATGCGTAAGGCCTCTTCCATCTCAATCTTCGTCAGGTCAATGTGTTTCTTCAAAATGATTCTTTGAAATTCATCTGAGGACCGCCCAGACATCAGCAACAACCGTTGCGCCAGGATGGATCTGGGAAGCACTTGTTCATGGAGACATTTTTTTGAGGAATTCCACTCGTAACTACAGTTTGTGGGCCTTGATCAACGATGTGGAGTAAGCAGCAACGAAGGGGGAAATACCAGGCGAGCTTGTAGAAAAGTAGTGGAAGAGCCGTGTGGTATCCATGTTGCAAATGTTGACAGTAGTGCTCGTGATCTAGTATTTGTTGATAAAGACGGGAAAATGAAGCACGATAAGTCTCAAGTGCAATTTCTTTGATGTAAATACATCATCAGGGGAGATACAAGAATGAGATAAAAGATTTAGAACAGTCAGTATGAACCTGGAGAGGTGGAGCTAAGACGCCTTTGGTACATGAGTGTTTCCAGTTGGTGGCATTCGGGTCTAGCACTGTGCCTGTCATGCAACTGTATTATGTGGTCATGTCAGGGAACACAAATATTTCCTACGAACGAGCTATTCAGTGTCATAGAGCTTCACTAATTATCATTATCATCATTATTATTATTATTATTATTATCATTATTATTATTATTATTATTATTATTATTATTATTATTATTATTATTATTACTATTATTATTGTTATTATTATTATTATTATTATTATTATTATTATTATTATCATTATTATTATTATTATCATCATCATTATCATCATTATTATTATTATCATTATTATCATTATTATTATTATTATTATTATCATTATTATTATTATTATTATTATTATTATTATTATTATTGTGATTATTATTATTATTATTATTATTATTATTATTATTATTATTATTATTATTATTATTATTATTATTATTATCATTATTATTATTATTATCATCATCATTATTATCATTACTATCATCATTCATTATTATCATTACCACTATTATTATTATTATTATTATTATTATTATTATTATTATTATTATTATTATTATTATCATTATTATTATTATTATTATTATCATTATTATTATTATTATTATTATTATTATTATTATTATTATTATTATTATTATCATTATTATTATTATTATCATCATTATTATTATCATTATCATCATTATTATCATCATTATTATTATTATTATCATTATCATTATTTTCTATTTTTATCTATTTTGCTTTGTCGCTGTCTCCCGCGTTTGCGAGGTAGCGCAAGGAAACAGACAAAAGAAAATGGCCCAACCCACCCCCATACACATGTATATACATACACGTCCACACACGCAAATATACATAACTATACATCTCAATGTACACATATATATATACACACACAGACACATACATATACACCCATGCACACAATTCACACTGTCTGCCTTTATTCATTCCCATCGCCACCTCGCCGCACATGGAATACCATCACCCTCCCCCCTCATGTGTGCGAGGTAGCGCTAGGAAAATAGAACAAAGGCCCCATTTGTTCACACTCAGTCTCTAGCTGTCATGCAATAATGCCCGAAACCACAGCTCCCTTTCCACATCCAGGCCCCACACAACTTTCCATGGTTTACCCCAGACGCTTCACATGCCCTGATTCAATCCACTGACAGCACGTCAACCCCGGAATACCACATCGATCCAATTCACTCTATTCCTTGCCCGCCTTTCACCCTCCTGCATGTTCAGGCCCCGATCACTCAAAATCTTTTTCACTCCAATTTGGTCTCTTTGGCCACCTCCAATTTGGTCTCCCACTTCTCCTCGTTCCCTATTCGAATACTATGTGCTCGAATACCTTTCGTCTCACGTTGGTGAGCAACGGGATCCACACCGGTCATTTCTCATCAGGCTCACACAGCCAACAGATAGCGCGTTCATATGCACTTTATTCGTATTCATATACCTCCGAGTTTTACAGTTAGGTTCGGTAAAATACTATCTGCTGGCTGTGTGAGCCTGAGGGGAAATGACCGATGTAGACCCTGTTGCTCATCAACGTGAGACGAAGGTTATTCGATTATATATTATTCGAATAGTCATTTCCTTATCAGGGGCGATCATAGCCTAGCGGTAACGCTCCCGCATGTTGCACAGGGGTCCAGGGTTCGATCCTGGCTGTTTGAGGTTTCTATGATATATATATATATATATATATATATATTTTTTTTTTTTTTTTTATTATACTTTGTCGCTGTCTCCCGCGTTTGCGAGGTAGCGCAAGGAAACAGACGAAAGAAATGGCCCAACCCCCCCCCCATACACATGTATATACATACGTCCACACACGCAAATATACATACCTACACAGCTTTCCATGGTTTACCCCAGACGCTTCACATGCCTTGATTCAATCCACTGACAGCACGCCACCCCGGTATACCACATCGCTCCAATTCACTCTATTCCTTACCCTCCTTTCACCCTCCTGCATGTTCAGGCCCCGATCACACAAAATATTTTTCACTCCATCTTTCCACCTCCAATTTGGTCTCCCTCTTCTCCTCGTTCCCTCCACCTCCGACACATATATCCTCTTGGTCAATCTTTCCTCACTCATTCTCTCCATGTGCCCAAACCACTTCAAAACACCCTCTTCTGCTCTCTCAACCACGCTCTTTTTATTTCCACACATCTCTCTTACCCTTACGTTACTCACTCGATCAAACCACCTCACACCACACATTGTCCTCAAACATCTCATTTCCAGCACATCCATCCTCCTGCGCACAACTCTATCCATAGCCCACGCCTCGCAACCATACAACATTGTTGGAACCACTATTCCTTCAAACATACCCATTTTTGCTTTCCGAGATAATGTTCTCGACTTCCACACATTCTTCAAGGGCCCCAGAATTTTCGCCCCCTCCCCCACCCTATGATCCACTTCCGCTTCCATGGTTCCATCCGCTGCCAGATCCACTCCCAGATATCTAAAACACTTCACTTCCTCCAGTTTTCCTCCATTCAAACTCACCTCCCAATTGACTTGACCCTCACCCCTACTGTACCTAATAACCTTGCTCTTATTCACATTTACTCTTAACTTTCTTCTTCCACACACTTTACCAAACTCAGTCACCAGCTTCTGCAATTTCTCACATGAATCAGCCACCAGCGCTGTATCATCAGCGAACAACAACTGACTCACTTCCCAAGCTCTCTCATCCCCAACAGACTTCATACTTGCCCCTCTTTCCAAAACTCTTGCATTTACCTCCCTAACAACCCCATCCATAAACAAATTAAACAACCATGGAGACATCACACACCCCTGCCGCAAACCTACATTCACTGAGAACCAATCACTTTCCTCTCTTCCTACACGTACACATGCCTTACATCCTCGATAAAAACTTTTCACTGCTTCTAACAACTTTCTTCCCACACCATATATTCTTAATACCTTCCACAGAGCATCTCTATCAACTCTATCATATGCCTTCTCCAGATCCATAAATGCTGCATACAAATCCATTTGCTTTTCTAAGTATTTCTCACATACATTCTTCAAAGCAAACACCTGATCCACACATCCTCTACCACTTCTGAAACCACACTGCTCTTCCCCAATCTGATGCTCTGTACATGCCTTCACCCTCTCAATCAATACCCTCCCATATAATTTACCAGGAATACTCAACAAACTTATACCTCTGTAATTTGAGCACTCACTCTTATCCCCTTTGCCTTTCTACAATGACACTATGCACGCATTCCGCCAATCCTCAGGCACCTCACCATGAGTCATACATACATTAAATAACCTTACCAACCAGTCAACAATACAGTCACCCCCTTTTTTAATAAATTCCACTGCAATACCATCCAAACCTGCTGCCTTGCCGGCTTTCATCTTCCGCAAAGCTTTCACTACCTCTTCTCTGTTTACCAAATCATTTTCCCTAACCCTCTCACTTTGCACACCACCTCGACCAAAACACCCTATATCTGCCACTCTATCATCAAACACATTCAACAAACCTTCAAAATACTCACTCCATCTCCTTCTCACATCACCACTACTTGTTATCACCTCCCCATTTGCTCCCTTCACTGAAGTTCCCATTTGCTCCCTTGTCTTACGCACTTTATTTACCTCCTTCCAGAACATCTTTTTATTCTCCCTAAAATTTAATGATACTCTCTCACCCCAACTCTCATTTGCCCTTTTTTTCACCTCTTGCACCTTTCTCTTGACCTCCTGTCTCTTTCTTTTATACATCTCCCACTCAATTGCATTTTTTCCCTGCAAAAATCGTCCAAATGCCTCTCTCTTCTCTTTCACTAATACTCTTACTTCTTCATCCCACCACTCGCTACCCTTTCTAATCAACCCACCTCCCACTCTTCTCATGCCACAAGCATCTTTTGCGCAATCCATCACTGATTCCCTAAATACATCCCATTCCTCCCCCACTCCCCTTACTTCCATTGCTCTCACCTTTTTCCATTCTGTACTCAGTCTCTCCTGGTACTTCCTCACACAGGTCTCCTTCCCAAGCTCACTTACTCTCACCACCCTCTTCACCCCAACATTCACTCTTCTTTTCCGAAAACCCATACAAATCTTCACCTTAGCCTCCACAAGATAATGATCAGACATCCCTCCAGTTGCACCCCTCAGCACATTAACATCCAAAAGTCTCTCTTTCGCACGCCTGTCAATTAACACGTAATCCAATAACGCTCTCTGGCCATCTCTCCTACTTACATAAGTATACTTATGTATATCGCGCTTTTTAAACCAGGTATTCCCAATCATCAGTCCTTTTTCAGCACATAAATCTACAAGCTCTTCACCATTTCCATTTACAACACTGAACACCCCATGTATACCAATTATTCCCTCAACTGCCACATTACTCACCTTTGCATTCAAATCACCCATCACTATAACCCGGTCTCGTGCATCAAAACCACTAACACACTCATTCAGCTGCTCCCAAAACACTTGCCTCTCATGATCTTTCTTCTCATGCCCGGGTGCATATGCACCAATAATCACCCACCTCTCTCCATCAACTTTCAGTTTTACCCATATTAATCGAGAATTTACTTTCTTACATTCTATCACATACTCCCACAACTCCTGTTTCAGGAGTATTGCTACTCCTTCCCTTGCTCTTTTCCTCTCACTAACCCCTGACTTTACTCCCCAGACATTCCCAAACCACTCTTCCCCTTTACCCTTGAGCTTCGTTTCACTCAGAGCCAAAACATCCAGGTTCCTTTCCTCAAACATACTACCTATCTCTCCTTTTTTCACATCTTGGTTACATCCACACACATTTAGGCACCCCACTCTGAGCCTTCGAGGAGGATGAGCACTCCCCGCGTGACTCCTTCTTCTGTTTCCCATTTTAGAAAGTTAATACAAGGAGGGGAGGATTTCTGGCCCCCCCGCTCCCGTCCCCTCTAGTCGCTTTCTACGACACGCGAGGAATACGTGGGAAGTATTCTTTCACCCCTATCCCCAGGGATAATATACATATATATATACATATACACATACACACACATACACATACATACGCACATATACACACACACACACACACACACATACATATATATATACATATGAAAAATGTAAGAACAATTTAGAAAACTGAAACTTCTAGCTTGAAATGAATGAAAAAATGAATGTCACATAATGGTTCAACCTCTGGCTATGGAAAAAGGAAATGTATAATCTATCTACACAAATGTCAATAGCAGTTCTCATCCATTTAACCACTGGTTAAATGGATGAGAACCAGTGGTTAAATGGATATATATATATATATATATATATATATATATATATATATATATATATATATATATATATATGTCATTCATAGAGAAACCTGTGCTACCTTACACCATCATATGCCTCACAGGCAGGGGGCGCCATTCCTTCGTCAGTTGAGGTGGATGAAGCAGCGACTGATCGAAGCTGGGTTGATAGACCTCTGGGTGAAGGACGTTACAGAAATTGAAGTCCGAGAAATTAGAGGAAACAGAAGTGAGACGCTTGATAGAAAGGTGTCTGAGGTAAGGATTATATTTACACGCACACACGCATATATATATATATATATATATATATATATATATATATATATATATATATATATATATATATATATATATATATATATATATATATATATATATATATATATATATATATATATATATATATATATATATATATATATATATATATATATATATATATATATATATATATATATATATATCCCTATAACATATAGGGAAAATGATTTGGCAAACAGAGAAGAGTTAGTAAAAACTTTGTGGAAGATGAAAGCCGGCAAGGCAGCGGAGTTGGATGGTATTGTTGTGGAATTTATCAAAAAAAGGGGGTGACGGTATTGTTGACTGGTTGGTAAGGTTATTTGACGTATGTATGACTCATGGTGAGGTGCCTGAGGATTGACGGAATGCTTGCATAGTGCCATTGTGCAAAGGCAAAGGGGATAAGAGTGAGTGCTCAAATTACAGAGGTATAAGTGTGTTGAGTATTCCTGGTAAATTATATGGGAGGGTATTGATTGAGAGGGTGAAGGCATGTACAGAGCATCAGATTGGGGAAGAGCAGTGTGGTTTCAGAAGTGGTAGAGGATGTGTGGATCAGGTGTTTGCTTTGAAGAATGTATGTGAGAAATACTTAGAAAAGCAAATGCATTTGTATGTAGCATTTATGAATCTGGAGGAGGCATATGATAGGGTTGATAGAGATGCTCTGTGGAAGGTATTAAGAATATATGGTGTGCGAGGCAAGTTGTCAGAAGCAGTGAAAAGTTTTTCTCGAGGATGTAAGGCATCTGTACGAGTAAGAAGAGGGAAAAGTGATTGGTTGTCAGTGAATGTTGGTTTGCGCCAGGGGTGCGTGATGTCTCCATGGCTGTTTAATTTTTTTATGGATAGGGTTGAATAAGTTCCAGAAGCGTTAAAAAATGTGTGGAAGGCGAGAACATTGTCTCCGGAAAGCAAAAATAGGTATATTTGACGGAATAGTGGTTCCGACAATGTTATATGGTTGAGAGGCGTGGGCTATAGATAGAGTTGTGCGGAGGAGGGTGGATGTGATGTTTGAGGACAATATGCGTTGTGAGGTGGTTTGACTGAGTAAGTAATGAAAGGGTAAGAGAGATGTGTAGTAATAAGAAGAGTGTGGTTGAGAGAGCAGAAGGTGTTTTGAAATGGTTTGGTCACATGGAGAGAATGAGTGAGTTTAGATTGACAAAGAGGATATATGTGTCCGAGGTAGAGGGAACGAGTTGAAGTGGGAGACCAAATTGGAGGTGGAATGATGGAGTGAAAAAGACTTAGAATGATCAGAGCCTGAACATGCAGGAGGGTGAAAGGCGTGCAAGGAACAGAGTGAATTGGAACTATGTGTTATACAGGGGTCGACGTGCTGTCAATGGATTGAACCAGGACATGTGAAGCGTCTAGGGTAAACCATGGAAAGTTTTGTGGGGCTTGGATGTAGAAAGGGAGCTGTGGTTTCGTTGCATTACACATGACTGCTAGAGACTGAGTGTGAATGAATGTGGCCTTTATTGTCTTTTCCTGGCGCTGCCTCGCACGCGTTATTTCATATGTGGCGGGGTGTCGACGGGAATGAATAAAGGCAGCAAATATGAATTATGTCTATGTGTACATATGTATATGTCTGTATATATATATATATATTTATATATATATATATATATATATATATATATATATATATATATATATATATATATATATATATATATATATATATATATATATATAGATAGATAGATAGATAGATAGATAGATAGATAGATAGATAGATAGATAGATATTTCATACTATTCGCCATTTCCCGCATTAGCGAGGTAGCGTTAAGAACAGAGGACTGGGCCTTAGAGGGAATATCCTCACCTGGCCCCCTTCTCTGTTCCTTCTTTTGGAAAAAAAAAAGATATATATACGTTGAAATATATAGGTGTGTATATGTGAGCGTGTGGGCGTGTATGTATAAACATGTGTATGTGGTTGGGTTGGGCCATTCTTTCGTCTGTTTCCATGTGCTACCTCGCTAACGCGGGAGACACCGACAAATGAATATATATATATATATATATATATATATATATATATATATATATATATATATATATATATATATATATATATATATATATATATATATATATATATATATATATATATATATATATATTTATATATATATATATATATATATATATATATATATATATATATATATATATATATATATATATATATATATATATATATATATATATATATATATATATATATATATATGCACCAGTATATGTTTGTCTGGACAAATGGGCACTTTCCTTACCACTTACACACTCACACGTCTCATTCACAGGTTGAAGACGGACAGGTGGTGCTGAGGCTCGATCACCTTCAAGGTACATTCTACCTGCTGCTGCTGGGCTACATTGTTGCCTCCATTACCTTGCTGGGGGAGAGACTCGCCCTCCGGCACACCCGTGTTCACCAGTCCCACATAATGGAGTAGCAGTTCTTCCAGTGACCCGCTGCTGAAGCTATTGGAACCTTATCCGGAACTGGACCAACTCAGCACAGTCTCAGCAGCTCATGGAAAACCCCGCCTCTTGTTGTCACAAACCTTAATGATACGGTCCTTCTGCCTGTAACGTGAACTTTCTTATTAATGTTAGGATATGTAAAGGATTTATGTGATGATAAAGTATATATATTAAAGACATCTAATGATATTACCACAATATTTCATATACGAATTATAGTAACTTTTGATTGTATCACTTGTGTTGCCATTATTGAGTAATAACAGTGAAATATGCCCCTCTTTCCAAAACTCTTGCATTTACCTCCCTAACAACCCCATCCATAAACAAATTAAACAACCATGGAGACATCACACACCCCTGCCGCAAGCCTACATTCACTGAGAACCAATCACTTTCCTCTCTTCCTACACGTACACATGCCTTACATCCTCGATAAAAACTTTTCACTGCTTCTAACAACTTTCCTCCCACACCATATATTCTTAATACCTTCCACAGAGCATCTCTATCAACTCTATCATATGCCTTCTCCAGATCCATAAATGCTACATACAAATCCATTTGCTTTTCTAAGTATTTCTCACATACATTCTTCAAAGCAAACACCTGATCCACACATCCTCTACCACTTCTGAAACCACACTGCTCTTCCCCAATCTGATGCTCTGTACATGCCTTCACCCTCTCAATCAATACCCTCCCATATAATTTACCAGGAATACTCAACAAACTTATACCTCTGTAATTTGTGCACTCACTCTTATCTCCTTTGCCTTTGTACAATGGCACTATGCACGCATTCCGCCAATCCTCAGGCACCTCACCATGAGTCATACATACATTAAATAACCTTACCAACCAGTCAACAATACAGTCACCCCCTTTTTTAATAAATTCCACTGCAATACCATCCAAACCTGCTGCCTTGCCGGCTTTCATCTTCTGCAAAGCTTTCACAACCTCTTCTCTGTTTACCAAATCATTTTCCCTAACCCTCTCACTTTGCACACCACCTCGACCAAAACACCCTATATCTGCCACTCTATCATCAAACACATTCAACAAACCTTCAAAATACTCACTCCATCTCCTTCTCACATCACCACTACTTGTTATCACCTCCCCATTTGCGCCCTTCACTGAAGTTCCTATTTGCTCCCTTGTCTTATGCACTTTATTTACCTCCTTCCAGAACATCTTTTTATTCTCCCTAAAATTTAATGATACTCTCTCACCCCTTTTTTTCACCTCTTGCACCTTTCTCTTGACCTCCTGTCTCTTTCTTTTATACATCTCCCACTCAATTGCATTTTTTCCCTGCAAAAATCGTCCAAATGCCTCTCTCTTCTCTTTCACTAATACTCTTACTTCTTCATCCCACCACTCACTACCCTTTCTAATCAACCCACCTCCCACTCTTCTCATGCCACAAGCATCTTTTGCGCAATCCATCACTGATTCCCTAAATACATCCCATTCCTCCCCCACTCCCCTTGCTTCCATTGTTCTCACCTTTTTCCATTCTGTACTCAGTCTGTCTCTCCTGGTACTTCCTCACACAGGTCTCCTTCTCAAGCTCACTTACTCTCACCACCCTCTTCACCCCAACATTCACTCTTCTTTTCTGAAAACTCATACAAATCTTCACCTCAGCCTCCACAAGATAATGATCAGACATCCCTCCAGTTGCACCTCTCAGCACATTAACATCCAAAAGTCTCTCTTTCGCACGCCTGTCAATTAACACGTAATCCAATAACGCTCTCTGGCCATCTCTCCTACTTACATAAGTATACTTATGTATATCTCGCTTTTTAAACCAGGTATTCCCAATCATCAGGGGCAAGTATGAAGTCTGTTGGGGATGAGAGAGCTTGGGAAGTGAGTCAGTTGTTGTTCGCTGATGATACAGCGCTGGTGGCTGATTCATGTGAGAAACTGCAGAAGCTGGTGACTGAGTTTGGTAAAGTGTGTGGAAGAAGAAAGTTAAGAGTAAATGTGAATAAGAGCAAGGTTATTAGGTACAGTAGGGTTGAGGGTCAAATCAATTGGGAGGTGAGTTTGAATGGAGAAAAACTGGAGGAAGTGAAGTGTTTTAGATATCTGGGAGTGGATTTGGCAGCGGATGGAACCATGGAAGCGGAAGTGGATCATAGGGTGGGGGAGGGGGCGAAAATTCTGGGGGCCTTGAAGAATGTGTGGAAGTCGAGAACATTATCTCGGAAAGCAAAAATGGGTATGTTTGAAGGAATAGTGGTTCCAACAATGTTGTATGGTTGCGAGGCGTGGGCTATGGATAGAGTTGTGCGCAGGAGGATGGATGTGCTGGAAATGAGATGTTTGAGGACAATGTGTGGTGTGAGGTGGTTTGATCGAGTAAGTAACGTAAGGGTAAGAGAGATGTGTGGAAATAAAAAGAGCGTGGTTGAGAGAGCAGAAGAGGGTGTTTTGAAGTGGTTTGGGCACATGGAGAGAATGAGTGAGGAAAGATTGACCAAGAGGATATATGTGTCGGAGGTGGAGGGAACGAGGAGAAGAGGGAGACCAAATTGGAGGTGGAAAGATGGAGTGAAAAATATTTTGTGTGATCGGGGCCTGAACATGCAGGAAGGTGAAAGGAGGGCAAGGAATAGAGTGAATTGGAGCGATGTGGTATACCGGGTTTGACGTGCTGTCAGTGGATTGAATCAAGGCATGTGAAGCGTCTGGGGTAAACCAAGGAAAGCTGTGTAGGTATGTATATTTGCGTGTGTGGACGTATATATATACATGTGTATGGGGGGGGGTTGGGCCATTTCTTTCGTCTGTTTCCTTGCGCTACTTCGCAAACGCGGGAGACAGCGACAAAGTATAAAAAAAAAAAACAGTGAAATATACGTTCTCACTTTTATGAAATTCTTATCATATTTACTGTATAAATTGTCCCTTTTACGGGGCTACTGAAGCTCTGTGGAAGCGTCCCAACCAGAACCACGATACGATAACTACGTTGGAGAAAGAAATTTCTCACTGAGACTAAACTCCTCCTCGTCGTCTGTTGACTACGATACGGCCTCGCTGGAGGTGACGTCACTCGCGGTTTAAGAACTTGCAGACATAATCCACAAACACGCATACGTACACACACACACACACACACACACACACACACACACACAAACACACATACACACACACACACATACACTTGGAAAATCCATGGAAAACCCTCTTAGTCCGATTCTTAGTAACTTATTTATGGAATAAATGAGACTGATATCTTAACTTCGATCAATAATCATCCGAAAGTCTGGGTTAGATACGTGGTTGATGTGTGGTCCTTGTGGCCATCCTCCCAAGATTGTGTTTTCTTAAATGAATTAGATAACATCACCCCACTATCAAATTCAAGATGAAATGGGGAAAAGAAGGCAAACTGCCCTTCCTTGATGGGTTGATAAATAGAGAATCTGATCATTTGTCCTTTAAAATATACAGGAAGCCCACCAACTCTGAGTTATATTCATTACTTCTCAGTACATGATCCTTCCATAGAAATGTCTATAGTTATGTCTATGTTTTTAAGAGCACTGCGGTTATGTGATTCCATAGGCCTGGCAGATGAATGTTGTCGTATAGACGTATGTTTAGGCATTTATATTATCCAATTGGTTTGTGAACGAAACTTACTGGAAAGCTAGGAAGACATTTTATGCTTCTTGTACAGTTAAAATGTGACAAATATGGATCAGTCTAAATGTTTGTGTT
>NC_092260.1:174079-183284 GCF_036320965.1 Panulirus ornatus
CTGAAACCACACTGCTCTTCCCCAATCTGATGCTCTGTACATGCCTTCACCCTCTCAATCAATACCCTCCCATATAATTTACCAGGAATACTCAACAAACTTATACCTCTGTAATTTGAGCACTCACTCTTATCCCCTTTGCCTTTGTACAATGGCACTATGCAAGCATTCCGCCAATATATATATATATATATATAAATATATATATATATATACATAACTTCTTATATATATATATATGTTTTTTTTTTTTTCATACTATTCGCTATTTCCCGCGATAGCGAGGTAGCGTTAAGAACAGAGGACTGGGCCTTTGAGGGAATATCCTCACCTGGACCTCTTCTCTGTTCCTTCTTTTGGAAAATCAAAAAAAAAAAAAAAACGAGAGGGGAGGATTTCCAATATATATATATATATATATATATATATATATATATATATATATATATATATATATATATAGAGAGAGAGAGAGAGAGAGAGAGAGAGAGAGAGAGAGAGAGAGAGATAGATAGATAGATAGATAGATAGATAGATAGATAGATATACATAAGCTTTCATACACGCACAATACATATATAGATGTATACGTATACATATGTACGTATGCATACTTGCTTGCTTTCATCCATTCTCGAAACCACCCCGACCCACTGGAAACAACATCGCAACTCCCTGCTTCAGCGAGGTAGCGTCAGGAAAACAACCAAAGGCCACGTTCGTTCACACTCAGTCTCTAGCAGTCTTGTGTAATGCACCGAAACCACAGCTAGCTATCCACATCCAGGCCCCACAGACTATACCATGGTTTACCCCAGACGTTTCGCATGCCCTGGTTCAGTCCATTGACAGCACTTCGACCTCGGTATACCACATCGTTCCAATTCACCCTATTCCTTGCAGGCCTCCCGCCCTTATGTATGGTCCGGTCCCGATTGCTCAAAATCTTTTTCACTCCAACCTTCCACCTCCAATTTGGTCTCCCACTTCATGTTCCCTCCACCTCTGACACATAGATCCTCTTTGTCGATCTTTCCTAATTCATTTTCTCCATATGTCCAAACCATTTCAACACACCCTTTTCTGCTCTCTCAACGACGCTCTTTTTATTTCCACACATCTCTCTTACGCCTGCATTACTTACTCGATCAAACCACCTTACGCCACATATTGTCCTCAAGCATTTCATTTCTAAAACATCTGCCCTTCACCGTACAACCGTATATATAACCCATGCCTCGTAACCATATGATATTGTTGGCACTACTATTCCTTCAGACATACCCATTATGTTCTCCGAGATAACGTTTCTTCTTCCGCACATTCTTCATCGCTCCCAAAACATTCACCCCCTCCCCACCCTGTGACTCACTTCCACTTCCATGGTTCCATTCACTGCTGAGTCCACTCCCAGATATCTAAAACGCTTCAATTCCTCCAAGTTCTCTCCATTCAAACTTACATCCAAACTTTTTTGTGACTCAACCCTACTGAACCTAATCACCTTACTCTTATTCACATTTACTCTCAACTTTCTCCTTTCACGCACTTTTCCAGACTCGGTCACCAAATTCTCCAGTTTCTCACTCGAATCAGCTACTACAGCTGTATCATTGGCAAACAACTGACTCACTTCCCAGGCCCTCTCGTCCCTAGCAGACTGTATACTCGCCCCTCTCTCCAAAACTCTTGCATTTACCTCCCTAACCACCCCATCCATAAACTAATTAAACAACCATGGAGACATCACACACCCCTGATGCAGACTGACCTTCACTTTCACTACCACATCTCTCTTAACTAAACCATTCTCCCTCACCCTCTCACTTCGTACACAACCCCGACCAAAAGAACCTTATATCTGCCACTCTATCATCAAACACATTCAACAGACCTTCAAAATATTTACTCCATCTCCTTCTCACTTTATCATTACCTGTTACTGCTTTCCTACTTGCCCCCTTCACCGATGTTCCCATTTGTTCTCTTGTATTACGCACGTTTTTTACCTCCTTCCGAACATCTTTTATGTTCTTTAAGTTTAATGATACTCTCTCACCCCAACTCTCAGTTGCCCTCTCTTCCAACCCTTGCACCTTTCTCTTGACCTCCTGCCGCTTTCATATATACTTCTCCCAGTCATTTGCACTCCTTCCTTGCAAGTATCGTCTAAACGCCTCTCTTTTCTCTTCACTAACAACTTTACTTCTTCAACACACTGCCCTTTCTAATGCAGGTAAATAGTGCATATGAACGCGCACTGCTATATAATACATATATACACCTCCGTGTTGTAGAGTTAGGTTCTTTGAAATACTATCTGCTTTTTGTGGGCGCCTATGAAAGATGACCAGTGGAGACCCCGTTGCTCACTAACGTGAGACGAAAGGTATTCAATCACATAGTACTCGAATAGTCGTTTCCCTAGGGGTTATCATACACTAGCCGTAGTGCTCCATCTCTTACGCAGGGGTCACGGGTTCGATTCTCGCTGTTGGAGGTTAGTATTCTATATATATGTATTTATTTATTCATTATACTTAGTCGATGTCTCCCGCGTTACCGAGGTAGCGCAAGGAAACAGACGAAAGAAGGCCCCAACCCACCCACATACACATGAATATGCATAGACGCCCAAACACGCACATTTACATACCTATACTTTCAACGTATACATACATACACATACACAGACATATACATATATACACATGTACATACTCATAGATGCTGCCTTCATCCATTCTAGTCGCCACCCCGCCAAACATGAAATGGCACCCCCTCCCGCCGCGCGCGGGCGAGGTAGAGCTAGGAAAGTACAAAAGGCCCCACTCAGTCTCTTGCTGTCATGTGTAATGAAACGAACCCACAGCTCCCTTTCCACATCCAGGCCCCACAAAACATTCTATGGTGTACCCCAGACGTTTCACATGCCCTGGCTCAATCCATTGACAGCACGACGACCCCGGTATATCACATCATTTCAATTCACTATATTCCTTGCAAGCCTTTCACCCTCATGTATATTCAGACGCTGATCGCTCAAAATCATTTTCACTCCATCCCTCCACCTCTAATTTGGTCTCCCACTTCTCGTTCCCTCCACCTTTGACACATATATCCTCTTTGTCAATCTTTCCTCACTCATCCTCTCAATGTGTCGAAACCATTTCAATACATCCTCTTCTCCTATCTCAATCACACTCTTTTATTGCCAAACATTTCTCTTACCCTTTCCTTATTTACTCAATCAAACCACCTCACACCACATATTGTCCTCAAACATCTCATTTCAAACACATCCGCCCTCCTCCGGACCACCCAATCTATAGCCGGAGCCTCGCAAAGATATAGAATTGTTGGAACCACTATTCCTTCAAACATACCCATTTTTGCTCTCCGAGATAACGTTCTCGCCTTTCATGCCTTATTCAACGCTCCCAGAACCTTCGCCCTCCCTACCACCCCATATATATATATATATATATATATATATATATAATATATATATATATATATATATATATATATATATATATATATATATATATATATATATATATATATATATATATTGTCGCTGTCTCCCGCGTTTGCGAGGTAGCGCAAGGAAACAGACGAAAGAAATGGCCCAAACCACCCCCATACACATGTATATACATAAGTCCAAGCACGCAAATATACATACCTACACAGCTTTCCATGGTTTACCCCAGACGCTTCACATGCCCTAATTCAATCCACTGACAGCACGTCAACCCCGGTATACCACATCGATCCAATTCACTCTATTCCTTGCCCTCCTTTCACCCTCCTGCATGTTCAGGCCCCTGATCACACAAAATCTTTTTCACTCCATCTTTCCACCCCCAGTTTGGTCTCCCACTTCTCCTCGTTCCCTCCACCTCCGACACATATATTCTCTTGGTCAATCTTTCCTCACTCATTCTCTCCATGTGCCCAAACCATTTCAAAACACCCTCTTCTGCTCTCTCAACCACGCTCTTTTTATTTCCACACATCTCTCATACCCTTACGTTACTTACTCGATCAAACCACCTCACACCACATATTGTCCTCAAACATCTCATTTCCAGCACATCCATCCTCCTGCGCACAGCTCTATCCATAGCCCACGCCTCGCAACCATACAACATTGTTGGAACAACTATTCCTTCAAACATACCCATTTTTGCTTTCCGAGATAATGTTCTCGACTTCCACATATTCTTCAAGGCTCCCAGGATTTTCGCCCCCTCCCCCACCCTATGATCCACTTCCGCTTCCATGGTTCCATCCGCTGCCAGATCCACTCCCAGATATCTAAAACACTTTACTTCCTCCAGTTTTTCTCCATTCAAACTTACATATATATATATACATATATATATATACATATATATATATATATATATATATATATATATATATATATATATATATATATATATATATATATATATATATATATATATATATATATAAATGTATGTATAAAAGAAAGACAGGAGGTCAAGAGAAAGGTGCAAGAGGTGAAAAAGAGGGCAAATGAGAGTTGGGGTGAGAGAGTGTCATTGAATTTTAGGGAGAATAAAAGATGTTCTGGAAGGAGGTAAATAAAGTGCGTAAGACAAGGGAGCAAATGGGAACTTCAGTGAAGGGCGCAAATGGGGAGGTGATAACTAGTGGTGATGTGAGAAAGAGATGGAGTGAGTATTTTGAAAGTTTATTGAATATGTTTGATGATAGAGTGGCAGATATAGGGTGTTTTGGTCGAGGTGGTGTGCAAAGTGAGAGGGTTAGGGGATATGATTTGGTAAACAGAGAAGAGGTAGTAAAAGCTTTGCGGAAGATGAAAGCCGGCAAGGCAGCAGGTTTGGATGGTATTGCAGTGGAATTTATTAAAAAAGGGGGTGACTGTATTATTGACTGGTCGGTAAGGTTATTTAATATATGTATGACTCATGGTGAGGTGCCTGCGGATTGGCGGAATGCGTGCATAGTGCCATTGTACAAAGGCAAAGGGGATAAGAGTGAGTGCTCAAATTTCAGAGGTATAAGTCTGTTGAGTATTCCTGGTAAATTATATGGGAGGGTATTGATTGAGAGGGTGAAGGCATGTACAGAGCATCAGATTGGGGAAGAGCAGTGTGGTTTCAGAAGTGGTAGTGCGAGGTAGCGCAAGGAAACACACGAAAGAAATGGCCCAACCCACCCCCATACACATGTATATACATACGTCCACACACGCAAATATACATACCTACACAGCTTTCCATGGTTTAGCCCAGACGCTGCACATGCCCTGATTCAATCCACTGACAGCACGCCAACCCCGGTATACCACATCAATCCAATTCACTCTATTCCTTGCCCTCCTTTCACCCTCCTGCATGTTCAGGCCCCGATCACACAAAATCTTTTTCACTCCATCTTTCCACCTCCAATTTGGTCTCCCACTTCTCCTCGTTCCCTCCACCTCCGACACATATATCCTCTTGGTCAATCTTTCCTCACTCATTCTCTCCATGTGCCCAATCCATTTCAAAACACCCTCTTCTGCTCTCTCAACCACGCTCTTTTTTATTTCCACACATCTCTCTTACCCTTACGTTACTTACTCGATCAAACCACCTCACACCACACATTGTCCTCAAACATCTCATTTCCAGCACATCCATCCTCCTGCGCACAACTCTATCCATAGCCCACGCCTCGCAACCATACAACATTGTTGGAACCACTATTCCTTCAAACATACCCATTTTTGCTTTCCGAGATAATGTTCTCGACTTCCACACATTCCTCAAGGCTCCCAGGATTTTCGCCCCCTCCCCCACCCCATGATTCACTTTCGCTTCCATGGTTCCATCAGCTGCCAGATCCACTCCCAGATATCTAAAACACTTTACTTCCTCCAGTTTTTCTCCATTCAAACTTACCTCCCAATTGACTTGTGCTTAAACCCTACTGTACCTAATAATCTTGCTCTTATTCACAATTACTCTCAACTTTCTTCTTTTCACACACTCTACCAAACTCAGTCACCAACCTCTGCAGTTTATCGCCCGAATCAGCTACCAGCGCTGTATCATCAGCGAACAACAACTCACTTCCCAAGCTCTCTCATCCAAAACAAACTGCATACTTGCTCCCCTCTTCAAAACTCTTGCATTCACCTCCCTGACCACCCCCATCCATAAACAAATTAAACAACCATGGAGACATCACGCACCCCTGCCGCAAACCGACATTCATTGGGAACCAATCACTTTCCTCTCTTTCCACTCACACACATGACTTACATCCTTGATAAAACCTTTCACTGCTTCTAACAACTCACCTCCCACACCATATGCTCTTAAAACCTTCCACAAAGCATCTTTATCAAATCGATTATATGACTTCTCCTGATCCATAAATGCTACAGACAAATCCATTTGTTTTTCTAAGTATTTCTCACATACTTTCTTCAAAGCAAACACCTGATCCACACATCCTCTACCACTTCTGAAACCACACTGCTGTTCTCCATTCTGATGCTCTATACATGCTTTCACCTTCTCAGTCAATACCCTCCCATATAATTTCCCAGGAATACTCAACAAACTGATGCCTCTGTACTTTGAACACTCAATTCTATCCCACTTGCCTTTGTACAGTGGCATTATGCAAGCATTCCGCCAATCCTTAGGCGCCTCACCATGATCCATACATACATTGAATATCCTTACCAACCAGTCAACAACACAGTCACCTCTTTTTTTAATAAATTCCACTGCAATACCATCCAAACCCACCGTCTTGCCGGCTTTCATCTTCCGCAAAGCTTTCACTACCTCTTTTCTGCTTACTGAACCATTCTCCCTGACCCTCTCACTTAGCACACTACTCCGACCAAAACACCTTATATCTCCAACTCTATCATCAAACATCCAACAAACTTTCATAATACTTACTCCATCTCCTTCTCACTTCATCACTACTTGTTATTACCTCCCCATTTGCCCCCTTCACCGATGTTCCCATTTGTTCTCCTGCCTTACGCACTTTACCTCTCACCTCAACTCTCATTTACCCTCTTTTTCACCTTTGCACCTTTCTCTTGACCTCCTGCAGCTTTATTTTATAAATCTCCCAGTCATTTGCACTGCTTCCCTGCAAGTATCGTCCAAACGCATCTCTCTTCTCTTTCACTAACAATCTTCCTTCTTCATCCCACTACTTACTACCCTTTCTAATCTGCCCAGCTCATACCTTCCTCGTGCCTCATGCATCTTTTGCGTAAGCCATCACTGCTTCCCTAAATATATCCCATTCCTCATCCACTCCCTTTATGTTATTTGCTCTCACCTTTTACCATTCTGCACTCAATCTCTCCTAGTACATCCTCACACAAGTCATCTTTCCAAGCTCACTTACTCTCACCACTCTCTTCTCCACAACATTCTCTCTTCTTTTCTAAAAACCTCTACAAATCTTCACCTTCGCCTCCAGGAGACAGTGATCAGACCCCTCCAGCTGCCCCTCTCAGCACACTAACACCCAAAAGTCTCTCTTTCACACGCCTATCAATTAAAACGTAATCCAATAACGCCCTCTGGCCATCTCTCCTAGTCAGATAAGTATGCTTATGTATGTCTCTTTTTAAACCAGGTATTCCCAATCACTAGTCCTTTTTCAACAGACAAATCAACAAGCTCTATACCATCTCAATTTACAACAATGAACACCCCATGTACACCAATTATACCCTCACCTGCCATATTTTTGATCTTTACATTCAAATCACACATCACTATAACCCGGTCTCGTGCATCAAAGCTGCTAACACACTCACTCAGCTACTCCCAAAACACTTGCCTCTCATGATCTTTCTTCTCATGCCCTGGTGCATAGGCACCAATAATCACCTATCTCTCTCCATCCACTTTCAGTTCTATCCATATCAATCTAGAGTGTACTTTCTTACATTCTATCACACTCTGACAACTCCTGTTTCAAGAGTAGTGCTACTCCTTCCTTTGCTCTTGTCCTCTCACCAACCCCTGACTTTACTCCCAAAACATTCCCAAACCACTCTTCTCCTTTACCCTTGAGCTTCGTTTCACTCAAAGCCAAAACATCCAGGATCCTTTCCTCAAACATACTACCTATCTCTCCTATATATAAATATATATATATATATATATATATATATATATATATATATATATATATATATATATATATATATATATATATATATATATATATATATTATCCCTGGGGATAGGGGAAAAAGAAAACTTCCCACGCATTCCTCACGTGTCGTAGAAGGGGACTAAAGTGGACGGGAGCGGGGGGCCAGAAACCCTCCCCTCCTTGTATTTTAACTTTCTAAAAGGGGAACCAGAAGAAGGAGTCGCTCGGGGAGTGCTCATCCTCCTCGAAGGCTCAGACTGGGGTGTCTAAATGTGTGTGGATGTAACGAAGATGTGAAAAAAGGAGAGATAGGTAGTATGTTTGAGGAAAGGAACCTGGATGTTTTGGCTCTGAGTGAAAGAAAGCTCAAGGGTAAAGGGGAAGAGTGGTTTGGGAATGTCTTGGGAGTAAAGTCAGGGGTTAGTGAGAGGACAAGAGCAAGGGAAGGAGTAGCACTACTCCTGAAAAAGGAGTGGTGGGAGTATGTGATAGACTGTAAAAAAGTAAACGCTAGTTTGATATGGGTAAAACTGAAAATGGATGGAGAAAGATGGGTGATTATTGGTGCATATGCACCTGGGCATGAGAAGAAAGACCACGAGAGGCAAATGTTTTGGGAGCACCTGAGTGAGTGTGTTAGCAGTTTTGATGCACGAGACCGGGTTATAGTTATGGGTGATTTGAATGCAAAGGTGAGTAATGTGGAGATGGGGTGAGTATTTTGAAGGTTTGTTGAATGTGTTTGATGATAGAGTGGCAGATATAGGGTGTTTTGGTCGAGGTGGTGTGCAAAGTGAGAGGGTTAGGGAAAATGATTTGTAAACAGAGAAGAGGTATCAAAAGCTTTGCAGAAGATGACAGCCGCAAGCAGCGGGTTTGGATAGATTGTAGTGGAATATTATTAACAAATGGTGTGACCTGTATTGTTTGACTGCTTGTAAGGTAAATTAATGCATGTATGACTCATGGGAGGTGCCTAGGATTGGCGGAATGCTTGCATAGTGCCATGTACAAGGCAAAT